>NC_088650.1:16717578-16752578 GCF_964019385.1 Sycon ciliatum
AACATGTGGCCAGCAGTCTTTGCCAGAATGGTACGGAACATCAACGGAATAGGGCCAGGCTGGTGCGTAACATGATGATGGCCCCGCACACCGAACAAGTTCGAGCATGAGAGCATGTATTTTCTCCTGCTGAATGGATGCCTGTGCAGCGGTCTCTAGCTGTCAACGCGTCTTGTCACGAAGGCGGTGAGTCTCCAAACGACGGGATATTTGCTCCGTCGTTTCTTGCTGTTGGCATAGCCTTTCGCAAGCACGGCGACTCTCGAGGCGGCGGGACCTCTCTTCTTCCTTCTTCTACTCTCTGTGTAGGCACTCCTGCCGACGCCGTCTGCTCAGAGCTTTAACACTGTCACCCCTGTCATTTTGCTCCTCCTCATAGTCCTCTTCTAAGTATCTCAGCATTCTATTTATACAACAACTACGACCATTAAAACACTGCAATCTACCCGATCCTTACATTCCCAGCCCATTAGTACCACACCCCTAAACTTTCGACCGATAGTACGACACATTCTATGGTCTTTTGAAATCAAACCGCAACCATTACAATAATGCGATCTAAACCATAATGAGCGTTAGCATGCTAACGCAAGTTAGCAGGCAGTCCAGCGAGCTGGCCCGACCTGCACGCATGCGCGAGTCACATGGTCATGCGCCCTCCAAGATCCTGTACAATGTCTCTTGCATGTCATTGCTGCTTTCGACTTTCGAGCATGCAACTTGCGGAACATGCGTTCCCAAACAATTTCCTCCACAATTGTGCTCGCCCCGGTGTATCTTGCTAAGCTCAATGTTAAAAGTGCATTCTGCCGAATTCCCGTCCGCCCGGAGGATAGGTCCTTGTCGATCCGCTGGCAGGATCAATACTTTTATGAGAGTGCCCTGCCCTTCAGACTGTATTACGCTCCAGTCCAGCTATATGGAACTCTGTCGCATCCGCCAGTGAATGGATTATGTGCTAGCAGTTCGCACTCACACGCCTATTGCATTACGGGGAATACCTCAACTAACGTTACTTCCTCAGTGCATGCTCTGGACTTGTGTTAGCTTGCCAGCAATTCGTTATTCTGCTCCGAGCATTTACATACTTCGATGTTTCTCTGGCCCCAGCAAAAGTGGAGGGTCCAGCTCAAGTCCTGACGTTATTGGCATCATCCTATTACGGGGAGTGCCTCGACTAACGTTTCTGTCTCCATGCCTGCTCTGAACTTGTGTTAGCTCGCCAGCAACTCGCTACTCGGCGCCGCGCGTTTACATACCTCGGTGTTTCTCTGGCGTCAGTAAAAGTGCTTCCTCAATGCATGCTCTGGACCTGTGTTAGCTCGCCAGCAACTCGCTACTCGGCGCCGCGCGTTTACATACCTCGGTGTTTTCTCTGGCGTCAGCAAAAGTGGAGGGTCCAGCCCACGTCCTGATAATTATCGGCGTCATCCTGGACACCCGCCGCGCTAACATCAGGATGCCTATGGACGAACTTGCCGAGCTTCGTGATCTCCTTCGGGCCACTCTTCACACAGCTTCAACTACCCAATGTCAACTCGAGTCTCTTCTGGGAAAGCTCCCGTTTGCTACAAGAGTGATAGCCCCTGGATGCAAATTGCAGATTGTGGTCACTTGCCAACTGGTACCGGCAGCCGTGTTACCTGATCAAGCTCTCCAAAGAGTGCCTCAAAGATCTTCGCCGATGGCCTGAGCTCCTGGATTAGCGGAACGGCCGGTCCTTCTTCCTATACCCTAAATGGACGCCGTCCCCCGACTTGCTGGTATTCACTGATGCAAGTGGTGCACTTGGCCGGTGCTCGTACAATTGCGACCGGGGATAGGGCGATGGACAGTCAATCAAGCAGAGCAGCAATCGCAAAGGGTTGTTTGCAATTGTGGCAGCCCGCAGCACCTGGGAAAACTAGCGGCATCAGCTGCGAATGCCAATCGATGGGCATTTACAGCAACTGCGAGGATATTGCTCATCAGTTGTGGCTTTGGCCTGGCGTTGTACACCGGCCACTCGTTTCGAATCAGCTGCGGGACTCGATATTCAGAGAGGCGGGAAGGTGGAAAGCGATGTCTGCCCGAGTAACATTCGGACGCCACCTGCAGCCAAAGTATGGGTGGCTGCGGCAATGGCCTCAGCCCATGATATCAAGTTCTGACAGTCTTTACCTAGCTTGCACCGCTTACAGATTGCACGGGTAGCTGCACTTTGTGATCCGCTCCGGGAGTGCCGATTTATGGAATATATGCTCTCAACTGGTTATGCATACCAATATATTTAGCATTTGGAGGCTCTACTCAGAGTCATTGGCGGCTCCATGCAGTCATTGGCGGCTCCATGCGGAGTCATTGGCGGCTCCATGCGGAGTCATTGGCGGCTCCATGCGGAGTCAATTTGGGGCTCCATGCGGGGTCATTCGGCGGCTCCATGCGGGGTCATTCGGCGGCTCCATGCAGAGTCATTCGGCGGCTCCATGCGAAGTCATTCGGTGGCTCCATGCGGAGTCATTTGCCGGCTCCAAGCAGAGTCATTTGCCGGCTCAGCTGCGAGCCATCTAGTGGCTCCAAGCAGAGCCATCATACCAGTTGCTCGAATCGGCACTCCCAGCTTAATCCAAAACTCGGTTGCTCTGTTGTGAGGTGGGGGGGATGCTAACCTAGGAATGGGTTTGCTCCCCACACTGGAGCTAGCGCTTTTCCGTCGACTTGACACTTGACGGACTCACGACTGCCATCCAGAGTCGCCACCACTATTTCTAAACCATACGGCTAATTATTTTAGTTAGCTATCCACTTACCGGTACAGTAAAACCTGTGACTACCGACCACCCCTTGGTGCCAGCAAAAGCGGTCTTTAGTAGCAGGTGGTCTTTAGTTAGAGGTTTGCACCGCGTGACCATATGTGGATCCCATTATATGATATGTATGTCAAAATGCAGCTAATACGATTCCCCAGGACTTGCGCAATGTCAGAAAGACGGAGAGATGGAGAGAGAGAGAGAGAGAGAGAGAGAGAGAGAGAGAGAGAGAAGATTAATTTTTTGCAGACTTCAAATTCAGCTGCTACTTCTGAAGCCAGGAGTCAAACGTTCCCTGGGGAAGTTTCGTTTCGCGCTGGGCTTCAAATTTGTTCATGCGATCAATCATACCGACTGTCCTTGTTGTGACTTCTGGATTGCTTGAACGCGATCCTTCAGCATCAGGACCTTGTGGTGCTGCTTTGTTTCTGGATTCCTTGATGCCATCGTCAATCCGTCTGTATGACTGGTGTGACAGAGCCGCCCAGTCTTCGTTTCTCCTCCGAGTAGTAACATCGATCAGAGAGCGCTTTCGATGCGCTCTCCAAGACGTTTCCTATCATGTTTTTTCTTGACAGCGCTTGAAATGTTGACAGGTGTAGTGCAGTCCACACCGACTCCACAGCCAAAATTACCTGCATTCATTTGTTCAGCTGCTGTAGTATCGAAAGATTCTTTTCAGGACCATGGAAAATCAGTAAAATTTCAAGAAGGAGCTTCGAGCAACATTTGATTTCCTACATCGCGGCCGCTAGTTACGGGTCAAAAATTGTGTTTGGGACAGGAAAAGGCGGTCGCTGGTCGCGTTCAGAAGGTAGTCGCTAGTCACAGTGCATTTTGAATGTGAGACCTTCCGTGCCTGGCGAAGTGGTTGGTAGTACCAGGCTGGTCGCTAGTGACAGTGGTCTTTAGTTACAGGTTTTACTGTATATCCCTTACCGAAATTGTATTCTTGAACGCAATATTCTTCTTTCTTTTTCTTCTACTCCGTTCCATCAGCACTCGGCCGATGGCAGGAGATTGGTACCCACTGGGCTAGCATGCAGCAGCCAAAGCTGGGGCCTTTTCTTACTCCGTCAAACCCACTTCTTAAAACAAAACTGACGTGCATATTCACATTGCATGTTGTGAATGTCCCCATATTTGCCCCGACATCTTAGCTCGTACAGCGCTCCAGATACATCTATGCTACGGTGCGCACCGCATACTCGAATTACGGTACGGGACACATACAGGATACTGCACCAACCATGGCATGCCACGTGAACCACCCTACCAGACACCGTGACACGCACCGAATTACAGCGGTGAGGATACTGGCTAGCGCCAGATGCTACTAAAGTACAACTGAATAGCGTCTTTTGCATAGCTACGGGAATAATCTCATATCCCAAGTATTGCAGCTCTGCTGATAGAATAATTCAGGTTACTCCCACTCCATTTCTCTAGTGCTTATTTTTCTGAAAAAATATTATCTTTGGCACCAGAATGCTGCCACCAAGAGTACATTAACCAGAGTGTGCAGCCCAAAGAGAATCATCCCACGGCAAAGTTTATTGTTTAGGGCATAGACTCGCAGTAACAGGCTCACCTTTGCTGCATCTCACTCCGCTTCACACGGTCATCTACTCTATCACCATGGTAATTTCTGTTGCACATTGCTGCTTGTTTAACAAAAACGTAGAAAACACACCGAATTTCCAGGTAATTGCCATGGTGATACGGTACTTTAGCTTGAACCTATTGTATGACGGGTTTTCTATGATTGATAATGACCCAGAGAGAAACTAAACCGGTATCGAATTCCAGTCAGCGACGCAATTCTTCTGAGGTGTAAAGTGACTTCAGGAATATGTTGCAGAAAACTGCGATGCATGCTGATTATTTAGTGTGCCCTATTGTGCACAATATACCAGGTGTGTTACTCAGGGATGAAGTAGATGCACACACGTGCCGGGCATCACGGCACAGGTTAGGTTTGCTACTAGCCGCTGCAGTGTACTTGTGGTCCGAACTTGCACTCTACTCAACTCTGCATACGCAAAGAGTGCTGGTGCCGAAATGAACCAGAAGGGTACTGAGTGGGACGCAACAACACTGACTCTGTCTACCCATGTACACAGATATGATAGGGTATGCAGTACCTGCTCTAAGATTTAACACAAACCGGGTACACGTCTACCTGGCACAATTCCTGCAACACTGGGCCAGAGCCAGATGCGTTCAAGTGCGGCTACTGTGTGTCAGGGAGTCGTAAACTTACTTTCGACTTCCTGATGTACATGATTGTACATGTACATGTATGAACGTACTCGCACTGGGCACTCTGGCCGCACGCATCTGCACGCGTATGCAGCCTGTCAGTGGCGGTATACCCTCGAACGGTATAAAAAAGTATAGTACTCGACAGGACTTCCGACCGGGTCTCAGGTAACCCAGTGTTCTTTTTCCAAAAGGTCCAAGTACTCACAAACAGGGCCACTGACCCGGCTCTGGAGCAGACACTGGTAATCTAGGTCCAAGTTTGCTCGATTATGTTCTGACGCTTCATGTGCTTTCATAGCCAAGGTTTCTCACTTTCTTCGCAAGCTCTTTTAGTCTTGAGAGTTGACAACTGCTTATGGTTGTGTTGGCAGAAAACATGTCAGCTAATCTGACAACCGGCCAACCCCATTTTACTGGTAAGTAGTCAGCGAGTGGCTTTGATGGGGCCATACAGTACTAGAGGGGAAGTTACGCGGCATATTTGTGCTCCCGTTTTGAAAACACGTTCTCGCTCGAAGGGTTTCTAAACTTTATCCCTGCGCTCATTGATGGAGTTCATCGATGGAGTTGCCAGCGGCACTCTACAGAAGAACAATGTTGTCAAGTTTTTTATGAAAAATTGTCAAACATTTTCAAATTGCTATAAGTTTGGTTAGGGCCGGGTTCCACTGCGGCTCCGCAGCTCCGCTGCTCCACGGTACTTGGCTGCATGCAGCAGAACGGCGCGGTTCCAGTGACACTCGCCATTCACGGTACCGCGATCGTGCTCGACGTTTTTTTATGACATTTAGCCTGCCTGCGCGCGCGTGAAATCCAAAAAAAATCCTCGTGTTCTGGCCTGTGCAACGAATTAAAATTCCCCCGAATAAAACAATTAAGTGCGGGAGACAATGCAAGCCGTGACCGCGGCTTGCATTTTTTTTGTATCAAGCAGCGAAGCGAAAGCTGGTGATGAGCCGCGGCCTCGCTGGACCAGCTCGTAATGATGACGTTTCATGCCGTGGATGATGTGCGGCGGAGCGGCAGTGAAACCCAGCCCTTAGGCAAAGGACATTTGTCATTAATTTGTTTATGCTGCATAGATGGAGAGCTGCACACTCTGGCTTATGGACTCTCGCCTACAGTGTAGTCGTACTGCTAGTGTACTGGCATTACAGAAGACACGAAAAACGAGAACATAGGTATGGCGAGAAAGTAATTACTGGCTAAGAATTGCCCTAAGACTTACCGCTTCTCAGTGCTCCATACCAGGAAGTAGTACACTACCTACTCCCTGCTCCATACGAGTGTTCTCTCCTCATTCTCTGCATCCTTTACCTCAGGAGTCTCGTCCATTTAGCGGCTCAAATGCTTGAGCTCCGGATAGCGGAAAATAGCTCGTCGTCCATTAGCGGCTCTAATAGTACCTGGTCTGAAGTGTCGCAGTCTAGCACAACTATGATTTTTTCCAGGAGGGTAAGGGTTGCAAACCCAAAGAGACCCTAAGCTTCGTCTATCAAACAAAACAATTGCCCTAAAAAATGGAAGAGGAAAAGAGTGAGCGAGCTGGTCTGAGCGCGCTACTTTTCAAAAAATAGAAGCTGAAAGCCATCAAAGTCAAAGCATTCTGGCTAGCGCGTTTGTGTATGTCACAAGCGCTAGCGCGCTAGTCGCAGCAAACGCTCGCAGGCCAGAGTTAGCGCTATTTGGGCTGTTTGCCGCACGCGGCAGCTGGATGGATCACGTGATCCAAGCTGACAAATAAGGTCCGATGGTTCAGCTACATTGAGCCACAAGCCTGAGCGATAGAGAGACTGAGACCGTACCTGTATGGAACGCTTGTGGCTCAATGTAGCTGAACCATCGGACCTTATTTGTCAGCTTGGATCACGTGATCCATCCAGCTGCCGCGTGCGGCAAACAGCCCAAATAGCGCTAACTCTGGCCTGCGAGCGTTTGCTGCGACTAGCGCGCTAGCGCTTGTGACATACACAAACGCGCTAGCCAGAATGCTTTGACTTTGATGGCTTTCAGCTTCTATTTTTTGAAAAGTAGCGCGCTCAGACCAGCTCGCTCACTCTTTTCCTCTTCCATTTTTTAGGGCAATTGTTTTGTTTGATAGACGAAGCTTAGGGTCTCTGGGTTTGCAACCCTTACCCTCCTGGAAAAAATCATAGTTGTGCTAGACTGCGACACTTCAGACCAGGTACTATTAGAGCCGCTAATGGACGACGAGCTATTTTCCGCTATCCGGAGCTCAAGCATTTGAGCCGCTAAATGGACGAGATTCCTGAGGTAAAGGATGCAGAGAATGAGGAGAGAACACTCGTATGGAGCAGGGAGTAGGTAGTGTACTACTTCCTGGTATGGAGCACTGAGAAGCGGTA
This sequence comes from Sycon ciliatum, assembly GCF_964019385.1. Lineage (NCBI taxonomy): Eukaryota > Metazoa > Porifera > Calcarea > Leucosolenida > Sycettidae > Sycon > Sycon ciliatum. Next base: position 16,724,999 of record NC_088650.1, read on the forward strand.
AGTCTTAGGGCAATTCTTAGCCAGTAATTACTTTCTCGCCATACCTATGTTCTCGTTTTTCGTGTCTTCTGTAATGCCAGTACACTAGCAGTACGACTACACTGTAGGCGAGAGTCCATAAGCCAGAGTGTGCAGCTCTCCATCTATGCAGCATAAACAAATTAATGACAAATTTCCTTTGCCTAAGGGCTGGGTTTCACTGCCGCTCCGCCGCACATCATCCACGGCATGAAACGTCATCATTACGAGCTGGTCCAGCGAGGCCGCGGCTCATCACCAGCTTTCGCTTCGCTGCTTGATACAAAAAAATGCAAGCCGCGGTCACGGCTTGCATTGTTTCCCGCACTTAATTGTTTTGTTCGGGGGAATTTTAATTCGTTGCACAGGCCAGAACACGAGGATTTTTTTGGGATTTCACGCGCGCGCAGGCAGGCTAAATGTCATAAAAAAAACGTCGAGCACGATCGCGGTACCGTGAATGGCGAGTGTCACTGGAACCGCGCCGTTCTGCTGCATGCAGCCAAGTACCGTGGAGCAGCGGAGCTGCGGAGCCGCAGTGGAACCCGGCCCTAACCAAACTTATAGCAATTTGAAAATGTTTGACAATTTTTCATAAAAAACTTGACAACATTGTTCTTCTGTAGAGTGCCGCTGGCAACTCCATCGATGAACTCCATCAATGAGCGCAGGGATAAAGTTTAGAAACCCTTCGAGCGAGAACGTGTTTACAAAACGGGAGCACAAATATGCCGCGTAACTTCCCCTCTAGTACTGTATGGCCCCATCAAAGCCACTCGCTGACTACTTACCAGTAAAATGGGGTTGGCCGGTTGTCAGATTAGCTGACATGTTTTCTGCCAACACAACCATAAGCAGTTGTCAACTCTCAAGACTAAAAGAGCTTGCGAAGAAAGTGAGAAACCTTGGCTATGAAAGCACATGAAGCGTCAGAACATAATCGAGCAAACTTGGACCTAGATTACCAGTGTCTGCTCCAGAGCCGGGTCAGTGGCCCTGTTTGTGAGTACTTGGACCTTTTGGAAAAAGAACACTGGGTTACCTGAGACCCGGTCGGAAGTCCTGTCGAGTACTATACTTTTTTATACCGTTCGAGGGTATACCGCCACTGACAGGCTGCATACGCGTGCAGATGCGTGCGGCCAGAGTGCCCAGTGCGAGTACGTTCATACATGTACATGTACAATCATGTACATCAGGAAGTCGAAAGTAAGTTTACGACTCCCTGACACACAGTAGCCGCACTTGAACGCATCTGGCTCTGGCCCAGTGTTGCAGGAATTGTGCCAGGTAGACGTGTACCCGGTTTGTGTTAAATCTTAGAGCAGGTACTGCATACCCTATCATATCTGTGTACATGGGTAGACAGAGTCAGTGTTGTTGCGTCCCACTCAGTACCCTTCTGGTTCATTTCGGCACCAGCACTCTTTGCGTATGCAGAGTTGAGTAGAGTGCAAGTTCGGACCACAAGTACACTGCAGCGGCTAGTAGCAAACCTAACCTGTGCCGTGATGCCCGGCACGTGTGTGCATCTACTTCATCCCTGAGTAACACACCTGGTATATTGTGCACAATAGGGCACACTAAATAATCAGCATGCATCGCAGTTTTCTGCAACATATTCCTGAAGTCACTTTACACCTCAGAAGAATTGCGTCGCTGACTGGAATTCGATACCGGTTTAGTTTCTCTCTGGGTCATTATCAATCATAGAAAACCCGTCATACAATAGGTTTAAGCTAAAGTACCGTATCACCATGGTAATTCCTGGAAATTCGGTGTGTTTTCTGCCTTTTGTTAAACAAGCAGCAATGTGCAACAGAAATTACCATGGTGATAGAGTAGATTACCGTGTGAAGCGGTGTGAGATGCAGCAAAGGTGAGCTTGTTACTGTGAGTCTATGCCCTAAACAATAAACTTTGCCGTGGGATGATTATCCTTGGGCTGCACACTCTGCACACTTATTGCTAGGTATATCATTGGTCTTGTTCGAATCGTCCATTACGTTTGCAGCTGTTCAAACTTGTTTTGTTGTTTATTATTTTATTGATTTATTTATTCTACTTGCCTTTCCTATCTTCTTGTGTTTAGCATTAGGCGATTTGATCGCAGGACAAGAGAGGAGCTGATGGACGATCTCTCCAGTGTCCCTCTTGGTTCGGAGCAGCGCCGAGTGCTGACGTTGGGACTTGGGTAAGGATGAGTGTTCCCTCATGTTTACAAGTTATCCGTTTTGTCCAACACTAACAGTTATATGCAGAATACTGCTGAGTCAAAAATGTGCAACAATTAGCACAAAAACTGACTGATGAGATCATGACATTCAACGACCTGATGCTTAGCTGCATCACGTTTATATCCGTTAGTGATGGACAAAACGGATAACTCGTAAACTGATGGTCCTCTTTTTCAATTTTAATCCTTGGCTCTCCATCCGAGTTCCCTCGTGTGTGTAGCTATTATTATTTTTTTGGTGACAGTCAATTTTTTCTTCAGACTTTTCCCGTTTGTGTCTTTCCCTCAAACTAGTCAATATTTTTATTTACTTATTTTTTTGCCCAGGGTCTACATTCTACCTTTATTTTACTTAGACTAGGGTTAGCTGTCCGTTTACCAGTACTCATCCACACATATGTGCACATAGGGTCTACACAGAACTCTATCAGTAGATATTTTGTGTATAGGAGGTTGTCTATCCACCGAGATAGCACTATATACTCCCATTCTGTGTGTTCTCTGGTAGCTATGTCCCTTGGAGACTATACGGTGCCAGTGTGGTGACCGAGATCAGGCGTGTCTGCACTGGCATCGTCAACTTTGCCTACTGCTACGTGCTCCCCAGTGCTCCATCTGTGTCCTGTAATTTGTTTGGGGAGGGGGGGGGGGGGGCAATACCGGTACTTCAGGTGCAGGGGGCAAGGGGGAATGGGGTGGGGGACATCATGCCCCCAATGAGCCTCTCCAGGCGTTGTTCTGGAGTAGACTAACCATAGGCGGAGTGTACACATGCAGCACATAGTTTGGGAGCTAGAACGCAATCGGACTCAGGCATATTCAAAGGCAGTCTATTGTGATAGTAGTCCTGGACTGATCTCACTATGATGATATAGGTCGTGCCCAGCATCACAATGCCAAACATTATAAATGACTGTTTTTTTTGCCTGAGGGGCTAGATGAGCATGCGGCTAGACTGCCGATGGCAACCAACAGGCTCAAGGCTGTGTTGAGACTTCGTGTGAGCGACCCGAGTCAATTGTGTACTTACCATGACTAGGCATCGCATTGAGCATCGTATGCCCACTAATATAATATATTATGTCACTGTTCTTAGTCGCACCGGGGGCGCATGCCCGTTTTCAGGAGACTTCTCAAAACACATAAGCCCTGGGTCCTGAAGGTTAGGCCTATTGTTAATCTAAATAGTCCTGGCTACTATCCCGCTGAGTTCACTGACTTTCTACTGAACCCGTATGTATGTGAGGAAAGTACTGTTCTGACCTCAACTGCGGATTTCATCAACTTGGTAGAAGGTTTGCCTGTGCGGGACGATCATTTATAATTGAGCATAGATGTGACCAGCCTTTACTACACCAACATCCCCAACGACCTCGGTTGTCGTGGTATATCACACACAGGTGTACAAGGTGGATGCCCCTCGCCCTTCGTACATGGTTATTAACAGCAGTGACTTCCTTGATGTCAGTCATTCGGAAGAAAAATGAGTTCGTGTATGGTAACGATGTGTTTCGGCAGATCCAAGGGACTGCCATGGGTTCGCCTGCAGCAGTGGTCTATGCCGACATTGTTATGCTGTATTTGGAGAAGCAGTACGTTTTGCCGATCTTAGAGGGGGAGGGTTTAGAGGTTCAGGTTTATAGACGCTTTATCATTGCATGGTTGCGAAGGTCAAGCTCAGCGCACTTTAGATAGGATTAATAAGTGTTCGGCCCTCAAGTTTTCTCATGAACTGGCACATGATGGCATTGATTTCCTGGACACCACAGTTTTCCGTAGTAAGGGATACATGGCGGTGAAGCCTCATTTCAAGTTCACCAATCGTTTCCTGTATCTGCTTGTCGGTAGTAACCACCCCTGTAGTATGGGCAAAGGTGTGTTCACTGGGGAGTTGATCCGTATCCGTCGGTCTTCGACCCTTGACCACCACTACGAAGCTGCTGCCGAGCGGCCGAAGCAGGCTTTCCAGGCCCGTGTATACAAGCGCTCCATCTTTCATCTTTCAGACCCGTACACTAGGAATGGATGCGCAGGGAAGGTACTAGTGTTGGTCAAATTGGCATGGGTTTGGGTTATTTCTGTAGTTGTATACAGTGCTCCTCATTGTATTTACCTGGGCCCGGCCTGCTGTCCTTCGCCCGTTGGTCTTGAGGTCCAGGTGTAATACCCCTACCATACAGTCCGGTGGCCAGCGCGGTTGTTGTTACACGGTGGAACATCGGCAAGAGGTTGCTTGCTCGTTTGCCTCATGCTCAGTGTCCTCAGGGAGTTAGTATTTTCCTCCTGTTTGGATTTTGCAGTGTCTATGGTGTCGGTAATTGAGTTTTTGTTCTGTATGCTTTTCTGTGGTGTGTGGCTGTTGTTCACACATCTTTATTTGACTTGCTTCCTGGTGTGGTGTACCTTTTTGTTTTATATTGGTGTTGGTCTGGCTGTAGAGTTCTAGCATCCGTAGCTGCCTCAGGGGGTGCCACTTCTCCCATCAGCGTCGACTAGTCCGCCGGTACGTGGTGCTATATTACGTTTAGTTGTCTGTTCCATCCTGTACGGGCTGTGTCCTGCTGACCACACAGTCTGGGTCTCCATACTTTGCATGTTCTCATCGTGTGTAGTGTTCACACGTACATATATGGACTGTCACACCCATATGTTGTACATGTGGCTGCACGTGTTGTCTCTTTGTCGTACCTGCTGCTGTATTTGTGTTTCTGTGATGCTGACCCGTTCATGCTGCTGCGCTGCTTTGTTGTATTGCTGACACGTGCACCTTTTTGTGCTGATATGATATCGAGTACGCCACTTTTTGTGCTGATGAGGGCACCACTTTCCGATATCATGTTTCCTTTCGCCATGTCAGTTGTCAGTTCTCCCGTCGTCTCCTGAAGTGTAGTAATGAATAGCTCTCTCTCTAGCTCTAGAGAAAAACCACTTGACTAGTCCGTTTGATGTGTGGCGTGGCGAGGGTATAGTAGAGGCAGCTCGTTCTCCAACCGAGACGACATTTGGCGCCCAACGTGGGGCTCAAACCCACGACCCTGAGATTAAGAGTTTCATGCTCTACCGACACATATATGCACGTGGCACCGTTTGTGCTCCTATCCATTTACATATGCTGCTTTCCACACCTGTGCTGACAGTCGGTACGCACCGACTCTGTACGCATGCACGCACAACATTACATTCTGTTGGCATCATATTAGTGAGGTTTTGCATTCCAAAATTCGGCAAAAGATTCGGCACGCGGGAGCGAGGTCGAAAATGCACACGAAGATGCGGCATGTTTGTTCGGAAAAAGCTCACTTTGCCGAACATATTTTTCGGATGAATTTTCTTGTGGAAGAGCGCTAGCGCGTGATTTATTCAAAGAGGTTTCTTATCTTGGCATGGCTTCGCAGGCGTCTTTGACGACATCAGCATCGTCAGCTACCTCTGATTGCTCCTCTCCACTGCCTGTCTACTCTCTTTCGCCTGGAGTGTCCTCACCGTCATCTGTGTGGCTGAAAAGACTATGGCGATACCCATAAAATTTGACTTGGCCATGGAGTTGGTTTTTCTGAGGCGACTGAGGAGGCAGGTTTGGCCCTCGACTCTTTGAGCGCGATCAAAGTTTGTCGGAATCAGCAAGAAAAGGAGCACGGGACAGGACATTGCTGATGCTGGGGCTCACGAAACACATCATTTTCGACTTGCAAAACAAACGTCGGTGCGAAAATTCGACATTTTGATGTTCGACAAATTACCAAAGAACGCCAAGCCGAAATTCGGAATGCAAAGCCTCACTATTGCGGAGCTTTCCGGAGCTCCGAGTTAGTTGTTGTTTGGAATACAGCAAGAGAACAACATTACATTGGCGCTGCGAGCAAACGCCTGATCCTCGCCATGTCCCTACTGTCACTACCGCCTCCGGAGCCATTCCCGATCTACAGCAGTCTCTACGATGCTGCTGCCCATTTTCCTGCCTGGGAACGGTGTTTCCAACTCTATGTCGCAGCAGCCGGCATCTCGGATGACACTCGCCAGAGAGACACTTTCCAGTATGTGGCCGGCAAGGACATCCAGCAGCTCGTCCCTACGTTAGCCAACACTGGCAACGATCTCGACGGCCTCATAACCGCCGCCGCCGACTACTTTCAGTCGAAGCAGAGCCCCAGCATGGCCCGCTTCCACTTCCGGCAGGTCACCCAGCAGCCTGGCGAAACATTAGACACGTTTTATACTCGTTTGCTGGCATTGGCAACGACCTGCAGCTTCGCCGACGATGCCCAGAAGAACGTGGCTCTCTGTGATCAAATTGTGGCAGGATGCACGTCCGATCCACTCCGCAGAAAACTGCTGGAGACTGGGTCCCTTGATCTCGCCAAGGCGCTCAAGGCCGCCAGAGCATTTGAAGCGTCAGTGGAACAGACGACGGCGTTCCGGCGCACACAAGACTCGATCAATGCCCTCCGTCATCAGCCACCGTTCTACAAAAGGACACAGCCGCCTCCTGCTACTGTTTCAACTCCGTCGCGTCGACCGATGCAGTCTTCGCCACATCCAGCTGCAAACTCGTACCACCAGCCACCTGCCCCAGTCGCCACTCGCGCTCCAGGCCGGCGGGAATCCAGCACATCGCTCTGCTACCGCTGTGGAGAGCCAGGCCACCCTGAGTCACGTCGCTACGCAGTTTTGCACTGTAAACGTCTGCCCATGGGCGTATCGTCCGCATCCGAGATCCTACAGCGCACACTGGACGCCATGGCTCGCTGGCCTCGACGGTGTGAAGAACGTCCACGACAACATCTTCAATTTTGGTAAGAGCGTCGAAGAGCACAACCGACGACTCGCCGCCTGCCTCCAGCGGCTCTAAGATCACAACGTTACACTCAACCGAGCCAAATGTCACAAATGTCACATCCTCAAGCCTCGGCTCAAGTTCATGGCTAGCGTCTACTCCGACAAGGGCATCCGCGCCTCTCCCAGCCACCAGCAGTCTGTGGCTACATTCTCTACGCCATCTTGCGTCAGCGACAAACAGAGTTTCCTGGGTCTCACCAACTTCCTCCGCCGTTACATTCGTAACATGGCCGATCTCACCACGCCACTCCCTGCTCTCACTAAGAAAGGTACTGTTTGGCGTTGAACTGATGTTGAGCAGCAATCATTTGATGCACTGAAGAAGGCCATCGCCGAAGACTGCATGCTGCAATACTTTGACCGCAACAACACATCACTGTATGTCGACGCACCGACCTCGGCGCAATCCTGTGTCCACGCCAAGACAACGGCCACGATGCACCTGTAGCATTCGCCAGCCGTGCACTCTCCGGCGTCGAGCAGCAATATTCTCAAACTGAACGGGAAGCATTGGGTGTCAAGTTTGGCTGCCTTCGCTTTCACCACAACTTGACAAGGTGATCCACAGTTCACCGTTGTCACCGACCACAAGCCGCTCCTGCAACTCAAGGCCGTCGGATCGAGACCTCCACCATGAATTGAGCGCATGGTCCTCCGCCTGCAGGATCTCAGCTTCCAGCTTCAGTACAAGCCTGGCCCAGAAAACCCGGCCGACGTCGTCAGTCGCAATCCGCAGCCTCATCCCGACTTGCCAAACATCGGCGCACAGGAAGACACTGCGTACATACATGCCCTAGCTACAGCAGCTAAGCCGAATGCGTTGGCTCTGAAGGAGATTGCGGACGCCACCACCGCAGACACCACACTGCAAGCCATCCTTTCCTCTCTGCAATCTGGCCGCTGGGATTCCAGCCACACCACGGTCCGCCCGTACTTTGCCCTCCGCCATGAACTGTCTGAGAGTGACGGTCTACTACTCCGCAACGACCGTCTCGTCATTCCCACGGCCCTCCAACGGCTTACCCTGCAGCTTACACATGCGGGCCACCAAGATATTGTCCGCACCAAGCAACGGCTCAACAGCAATGTTGGGTGGCCCAACATGGCTACTGAAGCCGAAGCACTCTGCCGGCAATGTAATCCGTGCCAAGCAACTCTCTCAACGACACCGCTACGTCCGGGAGTCCGTGCCCACACCACCGTCCACCAAGCCGTGGCAACGAGTCTTCGTCGATTTGTATGGACCCATGCCAAACGGTCAGCACCTGCTTGCCACTATCGACCAGTTGACTCGCTACCCGGTCATCAACGTGTTCAGCACGACACCCACTACGGCCGGTGTTGTAGCTCTGCGCTCTACATTATCCATGTTCAGCTTGCCCGAAGAGCTAGTCTCGGACAACAGTCCTCAGTTCCGTTCTTCGGCTTTTGCTGATTTCCTCGCGCAACACGCTATCCAGCACCGCCACACCCCTCCTTTGTGGCCACAAGCAAACGGAGCAGTCGAGTGCCTCAACCGTACCATTGGCAAAGTTCTGCGAACTGCCAAACTAGCTGGCGAAGACATCAATGTTGCATTTGACCAATGGCTCCTAGCGTACCGCACCACGCCACACCCTGCCACTCACGAGGCACCGGCAACACTCATGTTTGGTCGCCCCATCCGCGACAGCATACCCTGCATTACGGCAGCCGCACCAGACTTGCCTTCAGCTGCCCACCGTGACCAGCAATTCCGCCAATCCCAGTGCGACGCTGCCAATGCCACCCGCCGGTCAAACGCCCCCATCCTCACTCCTGGTCAGCGCGTCTTACGCCGCAATGAGCAGGCACACAAGCTCTCACCACAGTGGGATCCCAACCCCTGGACCGTGGACCAGATCTCTGGGTCTACGGTGACGATCTCCAACTCAGCAACTGGCCAAAGATCGACTCGCCATAATTATGTCGTTCGTCAAGCCCGTAATTGTTGTCACACAGACAGCCCATCACCCACTACCAGCGGAAAGTTCTGCCACCACACCTTACAAAATTACAACAAAATCACATGCAAGAAGTCCTTTCACTTTGACTACTGCTCGTTGCGTGACATCACTCCTCACCAAAGGACTTCCTGGGGATCACAATCCTAAACAGACAAATGTACGAATACCGCAACTGACTCTGTTGTTCTGCACGCCACGATCAACACGACTGCGTGCAAGACACAGCTGATCATCATCGCTGTACTCTTCCCTGAGCACGTTACCCTGTCGCTGCAGCCTGCGACGGACATTCCATAGTTCCACCAACTTGATGGCTTGATGTTCCCATTGACGTCGACCATGCGGTGTTGCCATTGACGACCTTCAACTTCAGGTCCTTGCCGTGGTCCGCACCATTCAAGAGATGGGCCACATTTGGTGTACTTTCACCCAGTTGGTCACTTATTTTAACCTTGCCGACTTTCCACTGCCGGACTGTTGCTTCAACAACTGGCGGAGACTGCGGCACATACGCATATCATCACTCTTCCTTGCAAACATCATTTCCGTCTCCACCACGTCCTTATCAGCCTGATCCATGCCTGACACCCCCAAGGCACTGTCCACTGTGCCGCCGGGCTGGTGGAGCGACGGACCGATTCTCCAGTGACGGTCGTCGTCCACAAGGCTGTTGGAGTGCGCATCCAAGATGTGCTAGAGCTGTTCAGTGTCGTGCAATAGCTATCGCATGAGCTGATTGTTTAGTAACTGGTGGTGTTAGTGGACAGTATAGCGTAACTTGTAGTTCCTTGGTCTTTCTCTTTTGTATAAACAAACTAGTAAGCTAACGATAAACTAGTTACACTGAGACAATTCGACTGGCACAAATTACAACAAAATCACATGCAAAAAGTCCTTTCACTTTTACTACTGCTCGTTGTGTGCCAACCACCATCATCAGTGTGCGCATTGGGCCTGGTTTGGTGCATGCCTGGTGGAATCTGACATAGCGGCTGATGCAGTGAGCACGTCAGGTAACACCTAACGCATTGAAAATGACTCAACTATGACTTGGTTCGATTGCAAAAAACCTAATGATAGTGGTACCGAAACATTCGGGTAACCGGAGTAAGTGCCAATTGATATTTTTGGCTCCAGTCAGTCAAGTGATTCAATTGCAATAAAATTATATACGTATGGTGGAACTCACTTAGTACGTACCCGGGTAAGACATACACCTGCATAACACGGTCCTCTTTTGTCGCACGGATTTTCCTCCCATAAGCGCATATTCAGATGTGTACGGATACGACTGCTTCCTTCTGTTCATGTGGTTCATTGTCGCTGTGTTACTGTATGCAGATCTCACTCAGCTCTGCGAGCATGCTGCTTCCAACACGACTTCCCGAAAGGTATGTATGGTGGCTAATAAATAATGCGAGAGTCTTTACGGATTCCAGTGCTCTCATGCCTTTTGCAAGTTCCTTTTGTAAGTCAAATGGAACATGGTTTGTGGTCAATACTTCAGCAGTAGTGGTGCGAGAATATTCGGGTGTCAAATTGCTCGGAATTGATGTATGATAACGGAGAATATACCAACATGTGAATCACTTGGAGATATGGTTTGCCAGGTTCTATTCACACTCACTAGGCTAGACCCTCTCGAGTATTGTACAACAGTTTTGGCCCAGGAGTTGTAAAGGGCACGGGGCAAGCTATGTCGGGACCTGCTGTAAAGTCTGCCATACACGAGCTGTACGTCTTATCGGATGGGATATACCCCTGATATTGCTGATAATGAATGGCCCGGTTTCATTGTACTGCTGTCCGCGATATTATATCCTTAGTGGCATTGTTAACTTCTCATTGCTTGTGGGGACGCATGGATCATACGTCCATCCAACACCTGCCAATCGGAACCCACCGACAACGCTGTCGGTTGGGTTGGACCACAATCGGTTGGTTTTTGAGTCCAAGATGCCACCTAGGTAGCACACAGCATTGCTAATCTGATTTTAAATTAGCTGCGCAAATCCTGGCATACTGCCCGTAAATGCATCTAACTCCCAGGGTACTTATGAGTTTTTAGGTCTATGTGGTACTTGTGTCGCATTGGCAGCCACTGTTCCGTTCTGTATTTTCTGGTGTATGTGTCGTTGAATCTCCACAGAAAATGTGCTCGCGCATTAGAAGGAGGTGAAAGATGCACCTGCAGGAGAATACATGCTTAAGAGAAGGCAGAAACATGCCCGGATCCACCAGAACTAGTGCTGGCAAGTCAACAGAGGCGAGTACTGATAATGTTCCAGATTGTGGTAGGATCACATAAGCAAAATTGACACTGGGAGGCACGGCGGTGGGTCAGCTCATGGCCAGCTCCAGTGGATATCACGTGCATCCAGTTCTAGTACTATAGTATGACTGCTACAAAGTAGTGCGGCCCAAATAGAACTCGGGTCAGGTGCCGAAGAACTGGGGGGTGGGGGGGGGGGGCATGTATCAATGAATGGTAATAACTCCGGAAATCATGCTGGTGTATCGACGGCGTGGGCCAATGAAGTGCTGGATTGATGGTGGACGACTGTACTGCAATCTTGGCTGGTCCCACTATCGCAGAGACAGCACTTCCTGGTGCAACCACCCTATCCTGCAATCTATATAATAATTATTATAAGAGATTTGTGTGAACGAGTTTAGCATGATGCAAGTCAGCTTATTGTGCTGGGGGCCTGGCTACATGTCACTATAGCTTTTTATAGACTCGATCACCGCATTACGCTGCCTTGCGTTGACTTGATTGAGCACTCTTTTTGGTTAGTGTCAAAGGTATATGTAATATGTATCTGCCTTCGTGCAAAGCTCTCTTTGTGCGTGTCTTGCAGATAGCTCGCTGACTTTGATGCTTTGAGCCATTTTCAAATTGCTTTTTTTGTTCATTTCATATAGACCGTATTGCCATTTGTTTAACCTCCCGCTCTTAGCTCCACTGATGGGACCTAAAAAAAGGCTGAAACAGCTGTCTGGAGATTGAGCGTCAGTATTATGGATTTAGGATACACGATCTGGGGACAGCACTAGTACTGTCTAGCTGTTTCGTCCTTTGTGGACTCATTAGCGAATCACGGAGAAATAACTCTTAACTAAGGATGAACCTAGCAGCCATGAAAATGGATAAATAATGCCTCCAAGCCAGAATTCAAGGCTACATGTGTAGGCCCGAATGTGCCTTGCCCAAGTGCTGAAACTGATAAGTCATTGAGATACGCATAGAACATCTGGCAAAGGAACTACTAAAGCCCCCACAAGCACGGTATTCTACTTCAACAAGGAAGAATTTTGAAAGCATGCACAGCCCTACATGTATAATGTTGGTATAGGTAAGCCTTGTTTGATAAATTAACATGACAAGGCGGGGGACGCACTGTGTTAAAAAACAGTGCTCCTGATACTCTAGTATGTCCTCGGCTTTGTCACATGCTGTCAACCGATCAACACATACAACGTTGCATGCAAAACGGCTGCAGCCTCGAAGTACGGAGTGCTATTTTGGAAAATGCTAGATGTACAGCCTGTACTTATACAGGTGTTCTATCAACTAGTGCCATTATGACAACGGTAGCTGAATGATACATGTACATACACCCGGGGTCATCATTTCAAGAACCTCTGGGTCTAAGCCCGAAGTAACATTCAACTACATGACTGTATACACCATCATGTATACACCATCTTCGTAGTAACTGAGTCTACCCCTCACCCACTACTGCCACTGTGACCACAATTGCGCACAAACAGAGGACCTTAGAGGACCTACTTCTAACTACAGTGCTGGCCAAAGAAATCCAACCTTATGAATAAAATTGCACCGGGCGCTACGCAGCCCTAGTAGTAAACATACTGGACCGGTCTGTGCTCTCGAACGCGGCGCTACTTTATTAACGAGGTTGGATTTCTCTGGCCAGCACTGTACAAAATACACACATGCACACACAACACTGCTAGGCTTTCCACCACCACACTAGGTTTTGAAACCGAAGAGTGGCAAAATTCAGGGCCAGACTAGAAAATCTGGGGAGACCTGATGGTTTTTTAAAGCAAAACACAGCCAACACTCTGCAGCTTCACAGCCTCCGGCAGGTTTTCCCGAGCGCACAAAATTAAAAGTTGTTGAGGCACCACGAATACAGTCGGGCGTCACAGAACGTGGGACCCAGGAATGTACGTGTATACCTCTAGGTACACCACAGCCAATAACGTTTTAAAAAGAAACGAGGTGCCAATAGACTCGAGTCTCTGCTTTTCTGGAATACAGATTCTGCTACACACGTATTGCTCACTATCCAGTGGGATGTGCATCTAAGAAAGTGGTACAAGAAGTCAAGGAACTAAGCCTAAGGCCAGATTGCTGAAAGGTTTTGTATAACTGACGAGCCTGACCCCTTGGAAACAACAGCTGTGGATGCGTGGCTCTACTGTAATAAATGTACAGGTACACAAACAATTTGAATGCAGAAATAACAACAACAAACAGGGAGAGGTGTAGGAAAATATACTCGGCCCCTAGTGAATTTGCTTGTGTATTAGCTTGAAAACTTTGGGTACACTTCTTGAGAGACCTAACTGCATGCAGCTAAAATATGGAGTGCCGTTGTCACCGACGACTTTTCCAGTAAAGTTGCGGCTAACATCTTCTCAGGTATTCCCGGGTCTTCGCTAAGGCCGTAAGGGTGGATGATATCATGTGCGTCTTCTATTGCTGATGTCGCTACACTCGATGGTGGTGCTGATGTACTGATTGTGGTGGAAGATATTGAGATGCCGTATGTCTCGAACCTTTTCGCTAGGTCTCCGCGGCCATCGCGCAAGAGGGTCGGGAGCACCACAACTGCAACGCCACAGATCCAAGGATCGATTCTCGGACAAAACATTCTTCAGATTGCCAAAGGTCCCCAGTGCTTGGCAATACTGGCCTGTACAGCATGAACACACCACACATACGCCCACACACCATGTACCATGTAAACGCCCGTTGCAGGAGAAGCACGCAAATCTGCAAATTAATTGGATGTGCACCCACAGATTTTCTCGTATAGGAACAATAGCTGATCTGAATCTGAATAAAACAGATCAAGACTAGTGCCAGATAACAGTCTAATCCGCACAAGGCAACTGGCGCAGCCATGTGAATCTCGAGCAAAATGGACAAACATGTCCCCAATTATCAGCAAACGGGTGTGCGTTACAGGATTGGCCTGGCAACTTCAAACAGGCACAATCCACTAACGTGGTGCCCCGTCAACTTCAACGGGAACACACCGATACAAACACAGCCCCACAACAGCAAAACGGGAACGCCGTTACAAATATGGTGCCCTGGCAACTTAACGGGAACGCACCAACACAAGCTGGCCTGGCACCTTCAAACAGGCACAACTGACAAAACACGGCATCCGGCAACAGCAAATGGGTAGGTACACCGTTACAAGAACAGTCCATCGCACCAAAATGCTGCTGCCACAACATTATAGCAGCAGCACGCCAGACATGCATACATGGCATTCCCAAAAGCCGATACCTGGAGTCAAATTCATCCATCACACTGTTTGTTAGGGCTGAATTTTCCAGTGACAATAGCAAATCCCGCCTAAGGCTCATGTGATGAGATCTGTACACCAACAGTTTCAGGGTATATTCTAGGACGAATTTCCAACCGGTTACGGTACAATGAGGAGTCGGGGGGTCCCCCTCCGGAAATAGTTTTCAAAATACAACCCAAATATGACACTCGACAGCAATTTAACAGATTTCTTGGTGCTGGAGTGTCGCGCGGAGCTGTTGGACTGTAGCAACGCCGTTGCTACAGCTCGATGACGTGGTTCGACCGTACAAACCATACAAACTCGTGACCCTAGTACCAGCCCACGCGGCTTCGTTGGAAGTATCCATCCAGAAAAAAGCGTATGACCATTCACAGCTCCATTCACCCACAGAAAAGTACGGGCGGTTGGAACTGATTTGTAACTTTTCAACCGGTCGCCAACTATTTCAACCGGTCGAAAACCGGTTGGGGCGGTTCTAGAAAATTCCCTGCAACTATAGTCACAGTATCAATGCACATTAGTAGAGCATAAGAACTCACTTGCGCTCATACCCTGTCACGTAGAGATGCTACTCTACGTGTACTGTTCCGATGTCCATTGGGGTGGTATGCCGGCCACTTGCCAGATGTAGAGCTTTTAAGCCGTACTTTGCCACCGTCTGCTTGCCGTATCACCACCTCACTTGCAACTCTGGATTCCAGGACTGTCGCTCCAACAATGGGCATGGAGCAGGAGCTAACCTGATAACAGTTGAGAGCGTGACAGAGTATCTTATTTAAATAAGGCCGAGTAAGGTGGATCCCTTTGGCAAAAGTGAACACAGGCTTGGTGCTACAGGCATGGGCTGTCATGTACCGGAATAGCCAATACCGGGCATGTTTGGTCGACAGTAGATGGAACTGCGACGGCTCCACCGTATATGGCCGCGTCTAAGTGACCTTCAGGCGCAACGTGACCAAGTCAGGTGCGAGACTCCCAGCCTCCCACACAAATACTCTTTGGCTGTCAAACGAGTGAATACTAGTAGATGATGCTAAATACTCGCTGGCAAACAATAAGCCATACAAGGCCAGTAGTATACTTACCCACAGCATAGCCTGATCTACAATATGACTGATTGGATCGTTGTAAGTATTGCCGAAAATGGATTAAGTCGTCCACTAAAAGCTCTTTGAAACTCGGATGTTGAGCCAATATGGCAATAATAAAATTAATGTAGAAAGGAAAAGAACGTATGGATATGAGTGTAGAGTAACTGTCACTATATACTAAATACAGTCAGAAAGTGCAACAACCAGGCACTAAAACATTTGACGACCCGACTCCTGGCTTCAACACATCTCCGTAGTGTTAAGGAGAGACCAAAGAGGGAAAGGTAATACTGGTTTCGTCATCGTCCAGTAACAATCAACATTTCTTGTTCTTGTGGGACTGTAGCTTCAACTACTAGCTTGTGCTCATTTTCGTTGCGCTTACCTTCCCCTCTTTGGTCTCTCCTTTTAACCTTGAACCTTCCAAGTTGGAAGGCTGTTGGTTAGCGCTACGGAGATGTGTTGAAGCTAGGAGTCAGGTCGTCGAATGTCTCAGCACTCTGTCAGTTTTGTGCCTAGTTGTTGCATTTTTTTACTGTAGTAGCTAGTTACAGTGGTGGACAGTTACTCTTAACTCGTATCCATATGTCCTTTTCCCTTCTAATAAAAGCTCTATCCGCAAATATGCCGAGGTGGCTTGCCGTATCTCCCTCTATGCCATGCAACACAACTGTTGAGCGAGCAGCTTTTAGGCCAGCCCCATTGCACAACAGGTAATAGGCTACTAATAGCGTAACGCAGCTAGGTAAACACGAATCGATGAAAGAGGCAGACTTCTTAGAACAAAGAGACTAGTTGTGAAGGACACAACATTTTCAGCAGTCAGCAGTAGGAGAAATTGCTCTTAATTATGCAGCAATACTAGGCTTACACGTTTGTGTCATGCGTTCTGAGACGGAGTCCTTGACTAGCTCGTCACTGGCCGCACTCAGAGCAGCAGTCGTCACTACACATGGGTTGGGAAGCAATGGACAAAATTAACACTTGCCATGCACACATGCACTGCTTACCAGCTAAGTTAATATGTCATACTGTACTGCAGCAAGCAAGGAACTGGCAATACCTGCACCAGGCCTATCTACTGTGACCCATGCCATTGTGAATGAAAAGAGGCAGCATTTGACAGTATGAGCGGTGTGATGAACGGGAATGCATAATACAAGCCAGTCGAGCATTGGTACATGTACTTACGGACGCAAGTTGGCTGCACACCGCTCCACTGGCCGTTGATTTCACAAGTACACACGGCCGAGCCCATAAGGACATAGGGAGACTGCACACAAACGTGGTCGTGTTGCTGAACATCAAGCCGTTCACGGTCATCGAGCCCAGTGCCGGTGGTGTCAGGACCTGGCAGTCGGTTTGACCTGCACAAGCACAGAGTGCACAGAGCACAGAGCACAGGCATTCAGTGCATGCATGTTTGGCCTAGGGGTGATACGAGTGCCAAAATTGAGGACTCGAGTACTCTTTGAAAAAACGAGCGAGTATTCGAGCGAGTACGAGTATTTTACTGACAACATAAAACAATGTACTGCACACACTCTCGTAACACTGAACGTATTACACCTGACACATGTAGTCTTGCATGCAGCCTAGTGCAGGAAATAGTCTGAACTACGTCTTTTGTTGGTAAGTAGGGACAAGTAATAATTTCACACTTGCATGGGTTATCAGTACTGGTCAGAGTAACAGACGTGCTTGATGTACAAGCATACAGTACACTGTGCATAAGATACTTGAGTATTTTGCGAAACGAGTCCTCACTCCTTTCGAATTTTCGAGCAAACGCTCGAGTATTCGATATACTCGTTTCATCCCTAAAACGTTTGCGTATGTGTGCGTGGCACAGACATTGGTTTTGAATACATTGTAGTACACGCATTGTGTAAAGGAAATTGATGCGAAGACTGCCTCAACATGGCCATGCAAAGTAATAAAATAAATACAGCAGTGAATAGCAGTCAACAGTAGCTCTACATTTTGCTTGTAATAGAAGTCATTAGCGTCAGAGCAAGAAGAGGGACAAGACGAGTCAAGGGACAATCCGGAGGACGCAATATCATACGACCAACTGTTTGTTTCTACCAGCGTTATTGTACCGTCGACACAGCTCTGACGACGATATACTGGGCGAATGCCGCGGGGCCTCCCAGCGTGTCAACGGCAGTGGGTGATGGGCAGATAACAAGGTAGCTTGCGGACAACATCGGTGGCATGAAGCCTAGTGACTGCCAAGCGTCTTGGCGCGACGGGCGAGCAGTACAGTGTCATGCCCCAGGGGCTGCTGTAGCTGTCGACGTCGGCGGGTCTTGAGGTGCGTTCGCAGGCCTTCATGGCGCTCGGACAACTGCAATACTAGTACACAGACTCTCACTACTAGCTACATAGTACTCTGATTCTGGCACCTTATTTCTGCATTGAATAGTGATTGATTTTCCGCGCCGAATATCCGACGCTGCATGCATGTCCAATGCGCGTCAACAGTACTTCACACTTTCCTTTTCCCGCGTTATCACCTCAGCTATGCCAGTTTTGTATGTGGAAACCCCCTATATAATAGCAGTTTGGTCTATATTTTTAATCATTCAATATCTACCTTCACTGATGAGCTATGTATTAGCGAAACAGCTGTCTGAAGGAGTTTATCAATATCGTCTACGGAAGTGTCCTCGCAATGATGATGGTTGTGTGCAGGAGGGTCTAGTCGGCTAAAGAGCGCAGTGTGGTGGTGGAGGTGACTCAACATTTTCTTCAATGGCCGAGAGCTCTGTCGCACCCTGTAATAATAATAGAAGTCATGGTACTACTATCAGTGCTGCTGCTGGTGCTTACCTGGAGCTGGTGTGACCTTGCCTGGGCAGTACTGTGCATCAGAGCCATCAGCACAGTCGTACCAAACACCGTCGCAGCGCTGTGATGGCAGGATACAGCCACAGGCTGGAACGCAGGCAGGGCAGGTAGCCAGACTGGCACTGCAGTTGAATGGCTGGATACACGTACCCATACACACAACACACAAAGCAGTCAAGAGATGAAGAAAGTGTCTGCTCGGCACATCTTTTGTACAGTCAAGAGATATTAGCATATTTGGAGGAGGTGGTAGCCTAAAACAGGCTCGACAAAAGTTACCGGCTTATGCCAACAACTCAGTGTTCTGGTAGAGTAGACGGTTCGATACCGGAACGCCTTGACAGCCAAATTTGTATAGACCCAAACCGATCATCAGCGTTGATTTTTCACTCGAAATATGTTTGTGGAAGGAAACTGGCATGTTGAAGTTTGCTCTGGGGCCAGAGTCAATCGAACTGAGCCACTCCTTTGTGTTGACCCATTGCCTCCAAGTTGCCCAATTTTTCGCTTCAAAAAAGTTCAAATCAGAGGTGGCTCCAAACCGGACACGTTTTAGAGTGCACGTCAAATTCACTTTGGGTCTGAAATTAGCTAATTGCTATCGCTCCACGACAGCCAGTACAGAGTAACAATAAGCCTTGTGTGTGCTTCCATTAGTTTTGATTGGCATGCGGTGCTTTATTGGCAAGAGGCGAGCCGCTGTTTACCTGCGACAAGAAGTTGATTTTTCGAAAGTCGTAAAACTCAAGTCGCAGTGCGAAGCAACACGTCAAAAACTCACCTGCTTGGTATGGCGCGTCTGGTCATCGCAGAGCCATGAAATTTTGGCTCGGAGTATAACACATCGTAGTCTCACTGTGACATATGTTTTCTAATCAAAATACCAAGAGAGAAAGTGAATATTGAGTCCGTTTCGGTTTGCAACCTGTGTCCTATTTGAAACCGTCGCCTCTACCCGGTGAAACACCCTAACCATACACCTACAAGTATAACATATATCCTAAGGACTCAGGCTGAGATGCCCGACTGGTCCTGGGTCCTGTGATAAGCACGATCATCATTTGTGATGATGAAAAGTGGCAGGTAACACCCAGACTACTACATGCTCTGTAAATAGGAAAGATCAACGCCACCAGAATCTGCCTTCCTACAAGCCTGAAGCTTCTCTACACAAGAGGGATATATCGGCTCTCTTGAAATTCAACTTACGATTACATGAGGCAGCTGCCCCACTCCAGGAACCGTCAATCTGGCAGATGCGCACAATGCTTCCCTGCAGGTTGTATCCGGAATTTCAGCCGAAGACGACGCTGCCTCCAGCAGAATAGTTTGTGCCCTGGGAGTAGCCGTTGGTCGGTTTAGCTAGCGGTGTGCACACACCGGCTGTACACGTCACAGGCACGTACACACACAGGCACGTACACACACAGGCACACACACACACACACACACACACAGGCACACACACACACACACACACACACACCTTGACCTTGATACACAAGGATTCTTCATTATTTGCCACGTTTGAGCTGAGCTGCGATCATCGCGCTTTGTTGCAGTGTGCTAAAAAAACAAGAACAAAAAAAACGGCCAAAAAAGTGGGGCGGCTGAGGCCGCCCCAGCCACCCCAGCTGTGCCGGCCTTGCATGCCTGGTGTACGGTCTGAAAGATGAAAGATGGAGCTCTTGTATACACGGGCCCGGAAAGTCTGCTTCGCCTGCTCGGCAGCAGCTTCGTAGTGGTGGTCAAGGGTCGAAGACCGACGGATACGGATCAACTCCCCAGTGATCACACCTTTACCCATACTACGGGGGTGGTTACTACCGGCAAGCAGATACAGGAAACGATTGGTGACCTTGAAATGAGGCTTCACCGCCATGTATCCCTTACTACGGAAAACTGTGGTGTCCAGGAAATCAATGCCATCATGTGCCAGTTCATGCGCAAACTCGAGGGCCGAACACTTATTAATCCTGTCTAAAGCGCGCTGAACTTGACCTTCGCAACCATGCAATGAAACAAAAATGTCACTGATAAAGCGTCTATAAACCTGAACCTCTAAACCCTCCCCCTCTAAGATCGGCAAAATGTACCGATTCTCCAAATACAGCATAACAATGTCGGCATAGACCACTGCTGCAGGCGAACCCATGGCAGTCCCTTGGATCTGCGGAAACAAATCGTTATCTTACACGAACCCGTTAGTCTTCCGAATGACTGACATCAAGGAAGTCACTGCTGTTGTTAACCGTGTACGAAGGGCCGGGGGCATCCACCTTGTATACCTGTGTGTGATATACCACGACAATGCCACGTGACCGAGCTCGTTGGGGATGCTGGTGTAAAGGCTGGTCACATCTATACTAAAAATAAATGATCGTCCCGCACAGGCAAACCTTCTACCAAGTTGATGAAATCCGTAGTTCAGGCCAGAACAGTACTTTCCTCACGTACATACAGGTTCAGTAGAAAGTCAATGAAATTAGTGGGATAGTAGCCAGGACTATTCAGACTAACAATAGGCCTAACCTTCAGGGCACAGGGCTTATGTGTTTTGATAAGTCTCCTGAAAACGGGCATACGCCCCCGGTGCGACTAAGAACAGTGACATATAAAATGGTCATACGATGCCCGATGCGATGCCTAGTCATGGTGAGTAAACAATTGACTCGGGTCGCAAACACGAAGTCTCAACACAGCCTTGAGCCTGTTGGTTGCCATCGGCAGTCTAGCCACATGTTCATCTAGCCCCTCAGGAAAAAAAACAGTCATTTATAATGTTGGGCATTGTGATGCTGGGCACGACCTATATCATCATAGTGAGATCCGTCCAGGACTACTATCACAATAGACTGCCTTTGAATATGCCCGAGTCTGATCGCGTTCTAATTCCCAAACTATGTGCTGCATGTGTGCACTCCGCCTATGGTTAGTCTACTCCAGAACAACGCCTGGAGAGGTTGTAGTGGAATGATGGCAAAGCCCCTGTGACCCAACCCAAGCGGCCACACAACCAAGACGTTTTATTTCGCTTACATTTGTCTACAAGGAAAAAAGAGAACTGAAAAAAAGCCATGATCTCGGAACTACTCGTAGTAGTAGTAGTACTGCTTGACCTAAACCGGAACTAAATCGTACCCGCACGGTACGCAGCGCAGACTGCACGTACAGCAGAACATAACCATGATAACGCGACGCAGCTTGGAAAGCCAGCTAGCTAGCTATGTATGAAACAACGGACCGCAAGCATGACAGCGGGAAATGCAAAGGGCCAGTCGGCAACAGTACACAATGACGATTTATGCTATTGGGTATCATTCATGGCTAGACCTAACACTGTATGCACGTGACATGTCGCCAAGTTATTGTTCTAACCAGAGGAGTAATTGTCACCTTCAGCAGCATGGATCTAAGAGTAAGACTAAGACTGTATTCATCATCACACCTCCACCAGGTGACAAGTCTCTTTACGAGCAAAGACCGGAATACACTCGAAACGCTGTGAAAGGAAAAACCTATAGCATTTAGGAACACAACCTAGAATAATAGAACCACAGAACAAATGAACTACTGCACACCATCAGCTCCACACTCACGGAGCATACCTCCTTGGGGCTCTCAATGTATCTCGATTCCGGAGGCTTCGTCCAACTGGCTGATCATCTTCAGCAATCGGCAGGTCAAAGGCAATGGGCAGTTCGCCATTGCTGCTAGAACTGGCCTCCACCTGGTCGACTTCCGTTGACTCTGACTCAGCCTCGCCTGGATCCATCTTCAACAGATCAACATTCACGATCTTCGTGCCACCGCGACCGTGCGCAACGACGACCGTTGAGGATGCCACCACTGCCTCGACCACCCAACCACGCTCGTAGGGAGGCTGGCGCTTCTGCCGTCGGTCCTGGCGTCGCAACAGTACTGGATCTCCGGGCTGATAGGGACAAGCGACACGAGATCTCGATTCATCGATGGAGTCAGCTTGCGATAACTGGCCGTCTAAATAATCCCACACCCGGGCCGTCTGCATCTTCAGCTTGTCCACCCAAGCGCTCTCAGATAGCTCGCTGCCGGACTTCTCCACCACCAGGCGCTTCGGCTTCCAGCCATACATCGCCTCGGCCGGGCTGATTCGAGTGACACTATGCGGGCGTACACGGTACTTGAATAGCAGCAGATCAAGAGCCGCTTTCCAATCATCCTCTTCCTCCAACACCTTCCGAATCAAAGTGAGGAGCGTACGATTGAACCTCTCTACCGTGCCTTGACTCTGCGGGTGACGAACTGCACCATGCTGCACTCGAACTCCAAACGCCGCAAACAAAGCCGACATGATAGCGTTGACAAACTCGGTGCCGTTGTCGCAGCGCACAATCTCTGGTGGGCCCCACCGGGCACAGATGGACAGAAAGGCATCAGCAACACTTCGTGCATCGTGCCGGGGCAACGGAACGACTTCAGTCCATTTGGTAAATGCGTCCACACACACCAGGACGCAGTGGAACCTGCCATCACGACTGCCGCCGAGCTCCATGGTGTCGATGAACACGGTGTTCCACGGACCAGATGGCATGGCAGACCTCGTAGCTGGAACACTCTCGCCACGCTGCGGACTGGCAACAGCACAGGCCTGACACTTGCCAACAAAGTCCTGGCACTTTGCTGCCATTGAGGGAAAGAAGCACCGGCATTGCAGAAACCGCCAGGTTCCCTCCCAACCGGCGTGTCCAGTCTGAAGATGGGCTGCGCGCAACACTCTCTCCTCCAGAGACTCTGGGACTACTGGAACGACTTCTTCTTCACCAGTCGGCACCTTGAAGCTCCTCATCAGGACACCGTCGGCAACACAGAGTTGATTCTGGATCTTCTTGTAGCCAGCAGCGACAACTTCCTGTTCAGCTGTCTTCGCTGCAATCACCGCTGTGATGGCCGCATCACTTTCCTGTTCGCTGGCTATCTCTTGGAGCGACACAGGGCCAAGAGCAGATGGATCGATGCAGGCACCAGACACGCCGACGTCAAACTCGCCGACGCCTGACTGACCTTTCCAGTACTGGACGAGCTTCTCAGGAACTCTAGTCAGCTCGTCTGCCTTGTTGCTGGCAGATGGAACCCACTCCAGATCAACGCTGAGGTCAGCCGCTTTGATCAAGTCATCGATGATTTGGAGTCGCCGGTGAACCACCACCTTGTTCAGCCCACTGACTTTGATTCGCTTCAAGTGGCCGAAAAGCGAGCTCAGCCAGCCATGAACGGTCTTGGAGTCGGTCAAGACCTTCACCTTGCGCACATTCCACTCAACCGCCAAACTCAGGCCCTTGATGACCGCCTCGAGCTCTGATAGGTTGATGTGGCGAGTGTCGTTCTTCAGTCTCAGCCAGCATTGGTCCTCTACCACTCGGCCGTCGACTTCCAGGGCCACGCCATAGGCGATACTCGAGGCATCACACCAGATCTTCCAGGAGTGTTCCTCGCCGCTTGGAACGCTCCAAGCACCATGAACTGGGTCTTCCTTCAGCACCCGAGCCATGACGTCACGACACAACACCTGCAACTCTTCTGGAACCGGCTCATCCCATGCATCAGTCAGACAGGCCAAACGACGGAGCCAGCTTGACATCGGCCGCAGCCAGCGACACACAGGATAATGCGCCGTCAGGGCGCCACACCAGCGAAAGATGCTACGCTTCGTCAGCACAGCAGGAATATCAATGGATGTCGGGTCACGACGATCCCATCGCAGCTGGTCTCCCTCAGCATCAATCTTCAGGCCAAGCACGCACGCCTCCTCAAGCTTCACAGGCGGCTTCGTTGGTAGACCATACCGTTGCAGAGAGGCAGCCAGCTCCTTGGTCTGATGGCGTGGTGTCAGGATGTCATCCACATAGTTGTCAGTTGCCGGAAAGTCCTTCGTAACCCACCGGACAATAGCATCCATGACTTTTGGTGCGATTGAAAGGCCGAACCCCATGCGCTGCATGACAAACTTCTGACCTTTCCAAGCCACCACCTGAAACCGCTGCAAGGCAGGCTGTACACGCACGTTCAGGAAGGCCTTCCGAATATCCAGGATATCCATAGCATCGCCGCACTGGCGCCATTTCCGAAGCTTCTCTTCACATGCTGGTGCATCCAGGCCCGGATGAGACACAATGAGACTGTTCAGCGCGCGATAATCCAGACAGGGGCGGACCGGAGTGGACACTTTGTGCTCTTGACACACTGCCAGCAGAGGCAAAACACCGCCAATCTCGCCGTGCGAGCCTTCGTCATAAGGAACTAGCCATCCTTGATCAATCCAGTTTTGGACCTCGGTGACGAACTTCACCTCCTGATCATCCGATAATCCTTGGCGGGAATACTCGCCGATGCCTGTACCGATAGGTGAACTTGGAGCAGCTCCGTCGCACCATTTCCAAGTGACTTCCCAGAAGCCTTTCTCGGGGTCGAACATCACTTCACAGTCACTCATCTCCAACGTGACCTTGTCTCCATCCTGTCGGACCTGAACGTGGCGTGGCAAGTGCTCTTCATTGCTGATCTTACTCTCGACTGCAGCCACGACTGGCCTCGTTCCGAACACAGCACCAGTTAGCTGGCCGTCACTCTCTGAATACTCCAGAGCAACACCACCGGCCGATGAGATCACATCAAGACCAATCAGCATGTCAGAGCGAACCACGTCCAGAGAATCAACTACCAGAAACTTGGCCTTGATTTTCGGCAGGTACACATTGTTGTCATCACGGGAGACAGTCAGCTCCACAGTGCCAGTGATATCGAGTGAGTTGCCGTTAATAGCCGTGATCATGTCCTCACCCGACGGCTTGCAGACAGGCACAGACAGTGTACGCACCGCAGCAGAAGACACTAGGGAGCGACTCGAGCAAGAGTCAATGGCTGCCTTCAGCCTGGTCCGCTCTCCATTGACCGACACGAAGACTTTCGGCAGGCCACCACGACGCCTGGCAACGAGGGCAAGACATGCATCATCTTCGCACTCTGCAGCAGCGACATCTGGTGATACTGCAAATGCATTGGCACCTGCACCAGGAGTCCTGCCACTCACTTGTCCTTCGGATTTGGCCTCAGGACAGTGCCTCTTGATGTGACCAAATCGCTTACATCTGAAACACTGCACCTTCTTCTTCTTGGGGCAGTCCCTCCTCAGGTGGCCAGTTTCTCCGCACAGGTAGCATACTCTGCTGTCTCCTGGCTCAGGTCCTACGGCAGACGCGCTGACACCAGGCTCATCCGCCACTGCAAGGAGAGCACGTGCTTGCTTCGTCAGCTGTGTCATCGTGGGATCCCCACTAGCCGCCGCACTGAGGCGCAGCTGATTTGCAAATCGACGAGGCAGACCTGACAAGAACTGCTCGACGAGCACCGGGTCTTTTCCATCTGCTGCTTCCTTGTGGCCACTACGCGTCAACAAAAGGCGCAAGTCAGATGCATAAACATCAACAGTTTCATCTTCCCGCTTCCGACGTCGCACAAACTGGGAGTACGCCTCCCTCGACGAGCAGGCGAACGACTCCTCAAGCCGTGCCTTCACCTTATCCTCGTCCTCCTGATCCGCAGTAGCCATTTGTCTCCACACCGTAAAGGCATCGCCAGATAGATACAGAGGCACATGCGCCATTCGCTCCTTGCCTGTGCTCCATTTCTGAATTTTTCCCACGACCTGGAACTTCTGCCAGAACTCTTCCAAGTCCTCCTGGCCACTAAATGCGCGCAACGCGCCTTCTGCTTTCGCCATCCTTAGTTCCTCCCCGCAGTCCCGGGTTTCGGCACCAGAAACTGTAGTGGAATGATGGCAAAGCCCCTGTGACCCAACCCAAGCGGCCACACAACCAAGACGTTTTATTTCGCTTACATTTGTCTACAAGGAAAAAAGAGAACTGAAAAAAAGCCATGATCTCGGAACTACTCGTAGTAGTAGTAGTACTGCTTGACCTAAACCGGAACTAAATCGTACCCGCACGGTACGCAGCGCAGACTGCACGTACAGCAGAACATAACCATGATAACGCGACGCAGCTTGGAAAGCCAGCTAGCTAGCTATGTATGAAACAACGGACCGCAAGCATGACAGCGGGAAATGCAAAGGGCCAGTCGGCAACAGTACACAATGACGATTTATGCTATTGGGTATCATTCATGGCTAGACCTAACACTGTATGCACGTGACATGTCGCCAAGTTATTGTTCTAACCAGAGGAGTAATTGTCACCTTCAGCAGCATGGATCTAAGAGTAAGACTAAGACTGTATTCATCATCAAGGTTCATTGGGGGCATGATGTCCCCCACCCCATCCCCCTTGCCCCCTGCACCTGAAGTACCGGTATTGCCCCTCCCCCCCCCAAATAAAGTACAGGACACAGATGGAGCACTGGGGAGCACGTAGCAGTAGGCAAGTTGACGATGCCAGTGCAGACACACCGTCTCACCTCGGTCACCACACTGGCACAGTCATATGGTCTCCAAGGAACATAGCTACCAGAGAACACACAGAATGGGAGTATATAGTGCTATCCCGGAGGATAGACAACCTCCTATACAAAAATATCTACTGATAGAGTTCTGTGTAGACCCTATGTGCACATATGTGTGGATGAGTACTGGTAAACGAACAGCTAACCCTAGTCTAAGTAAAATAAATGTAGAATGTAGACCCTGGGCAAAAAAATAAGTAAATAAAAATAATAGCAACACATGACGGAACTCGGATGGAGAGCCAAGGATTAAAATTAAAAAAGAGGACCATAAGTTTACGAGGTATCCGTTTTTTCCAACACTAACGGGTATAAACATGATGCAGCTAAGCATCAGGTCGTTGAATGTCATGATCTCATCAGTCAGTTTTTGTGCTGATTGTTGCACATTTTTGACTCAACAGTATTCTGCATATAACCGTTAGTGTTGGACAAAACGGATAACTTGTAAACATGAGGGAACACTCATCCTTACCCAAGTCCCAA
>NC_088650.1:16757578-16957578 GCF_964019385.1 Sycon ciliatum
CGTTATTGGCATCATCCTATTACGGGGAGTGCCTCGACTAACGTTTCTGTCTCCATGCCTGCTCTGAACTTGTGTTAGCTCGCCAGCAACTCGCTACTCGGCGCCGCGCGTTTACATACCTCGGTGTTTCTCTGGCGTCAGTAAAAGTGCTTCCTCAATGCATGCTCTGGACCTGTGTTAGCTCGCCAGCAACTCGCTACTCGGCGCCGCGCGTTTACATACCTCGGTGTTTTCTCTGGCGTCAGCAAAAGTGGAGGGTCCAGCCCACGTCCTGATAATTATCGGCGTCATCCTGGACACCCGCCGCGCTAACATCAGGATGCCTATGGACGAACTTGCCGAGCTTCGTGATCTCCTTCGGGCCACTCTTCACACAGCTTCAACTACCCAATGTCAACTCGAGTCTCTTCTGGGAAAGCTCCCGTTTGCTACAAGAGTGATAGCCCCTGGATGCAAATTGCAGATTGTGGTCACTTGCCAACTGGTACCGGCAGCCGTGTTACCTGATCAAGCTCTCCAAAGAGTGCCTCAAAGATCTTCGCCGATGGCCTGAGCTCCTGGATTAGCGGAACGGCCGGTCCTTCTTCCTATACCCTAAATGGACGCCGTCCCCCGACTTGCTGGTATTCACTGATGCAAGTGGTGCACTTGGCCGGTGCTCGTACAATTGCGACCGGGGATAGGGCGATGGACAGTCAATCAAGCAGAGCAGCAATCGCAAAGGGTTGTTTGCAATTGTGGCAGCCCGCAGCACCTGGGAAAACTAGCGGCATCAGCTGCGAATGCCAATCGATGGGCATTTACAGCAACTGCGAGGATATTGCTCATCAGTTGTGGCTTTGGCCTGGCGTTGTACACCGGCCACTCGTTTCGAATCAGCTGCGGGACTCGATATTCAGAGAGGCGGGAAGGTGGAAAGCGATGTCTGCCCGAGTAACATTCGGACGCCACCTGCAGCCAAAGTATGGGTGGCTGCGGCAATGGCCTCAGCCCATGATATCAAGTTCTGACAGCAAGTTCTGACAGTCTTTACCTAGCTTGCACCGCTTACAGATTGCACGGGTAGCTGCACTTTGTGATCCGCTCCGGGAGTGCCGATTTATGGAATATATGCTCTCAACTGGTTATGCATACCAATATATTTAGCATTTGGAGGCTCTACTCAGAGTCATTGGCGGCTCCATGCAGTCATTGGCGGCTCCATGCGGAGTCATTGGCGGCTCCATGCGGAGTCATTGGCGGCTCCATGCGGAGTCAATTTGGGGCTCCATGCGGGGTCATTCGGCGGCTCCATGCGGGGTCATTCGGCGGCTCCATGCAGAGTCATTCGGCGGCTCCATGCGAAGTCATTCGGTGGCTCCATGCGGAGTCATTTGCCGGCTCCAAGCAGAGTCATTTGCCGGCTCAGCTGCGAGCCATCTAGTGGCTCCAAGCAGAGCCATCATACCAGTTGCTCGAATCGGCACTCCCAGCTTAATCCAAAACTCGGTTGCTCTGTTGTGAGGTGGGGGGGATGCTAACCTAGGAATGGGTTTGCTCCCCACACTGGAGCTAGCGCTTTTCCGTCGACTTGACACTTGACGGACTCACGACTGCCATCCAGAGTCGCCACCACTATTTCTAAACCATACGGCTAATTATTTTAGTTAGCTATCCACTTACCGGTACAGTAAAACCTGTGACTACCGACCACCCCTTGGTGCCAGCAAAAGCGGTCTTTAGTAGCAGGTGGTCTTTAGTTAGAGGTTTGCACCGCGTGACCATATGTGGATCCCATTATATGATATGTATGTCAAAATGCAGCTAATACGATTCCCCAGGACTTGCGCAATGTCAGAAAGACGGAGAGATGGAGAGAGAGAGAGAGAGAGAGAGAGAGAGAGAGAGAGAGAGAAGATTAATTTTTTGCAGACTTCAAATTCAGCTGCTACTTCTGAAGCCAGGAGTCAAACGTTCCCTGGGGAAGTTTCGTTTCGCGCTGGGCTTCAAATTTGTTCATGCGATCAATCATACCGACTGTCCTTGTTGTGACTTCTGGATTGCTTGAACGCGATCCTTCAGCATCAGGACCTTGTGGTGCTGCTTTGTTTCTGGATTCCTTGATGCCATCGTCAATCCGTCTGTATGACTGGTGTGACAGAGCCGCCCAGTCTTCGTTTCTCCTCCGAGTAGTAACATCGATCAGAGAGCGCTTTCGATGCGCTCTCCAAGACGTTTCCTATCATGTTTTTTCTTGACAGCGCTTGAAATGTTGACAGGTGTAGTGCAGTCCACACCGACTCCACAGCCAAAATTACCTGCATTCATTTGTTCAGCTGCTGTAGTATCGAAAGATTCTTTTCAGGACCATGGAAAATCAGTAAAATTTCAAGAAGGAGCTTCGAGCAACATTTGATTTCCTACATCGCGGCCGCTAGTTACGGGTCAAAAATTGTGTTTGGGACAGGAAAAGGCGGTCGCTGGTCGCGTTCAGAAGGTAGTCGCTAGTCACAGTGCATTTTGAATGTGAGACCTTCCGTGCCTGGCGAAGTGGTTGGTAGTACCAGGCTGGTCGCTAGTGACAGTGGTCTTTAGTTACAGGTTTTACTGTATATCCCTTACCGAAATTGTATTCTTGAACGCAATATTCTTCTTTCTTTTTCTTCTACTCCGTTCCATCAGCACTCGGCCGATGGCAGGAGATTGGTACCCACTGGGCTAGCATGCAGCAGCCAAAGCTGGGGCCTTTTCTTACTCCGTCAAACCCACTTCTTAAAACAAAACTGACGTGCATATTCACATTGCATGTTGTGAATGTCCCCATATTTGCCCCGACATCTTAGCTCGTACAGCGCTCCAGATACATCTATGCTACGGTGCGCACCGCATACTCGAATTACGGTACGGGACACATACAGGATACTGCACCAACCATGGCATGCCACGTGAACCACCCTACCAGACACCGTGACACGCACCGAATTACAGCGGTGAGGATACTGGCTAGCGCCAGATGCTACTAAAGTACAACTGAATAGCGTCTTTTGCATAGCTACGGGAATAATCTCATATCCCAAGTATTGCAGCTCTGCTGATAGAATAATTCAGGTCACTCCCACTCCATTTCTCTAGTGCTTATTTTTCTGAAAAAATATTATCTTTGGCACCAGAATGCTGCCACCAAGAGTACATTAACCAGAGTGTGCAGCCCAAAGAGAATCATCCCACGGCAAAGTTTATTGTTTAGGGCATAGACTCGCAGTAACAGGCTCACCTTTGCTGCATCTCACTCCGCTTCACACGGTCATCTACTCTATCACCATGGTAATTTCTGTTGCACATTGCTGCTTGTTTAACAAAAACGTAGAAAACACACCGAATTTCCAGGTAATTGCCATGGTGATACGGTACTTTAGCTTGAACCTATTGTATGACGGGTTTTCTATGATTGATAATGACCCAGAGAGAAACTAAACCGGTATCGAATTCCAGTCAGCGACGCAATTCTTCTGAGGTGTAAAGTGACTTCAGGAATATGTTGCAGAAAACTGCGATGCATGCTGATTATTTAGTGTGCCCTATTGTGCACAATATACCAGGTGTGTTACTCAGGGATGAAGTAGATGCACACACGTGCCGGGCATCACGGCACAGGTTAGGTTTGCTACTAGCCGCTGCAGTGTACTTGTGGTCCGAACTTGCACTCTACTCAACTCTGCATACGCAAAGAGTGCTGGTGCCGAAATGAACCAGAAGGGTACTGAGTGGGACGCAACAACACTGACTCTGTCTACCCATGTACACAGATATGATAGGGTATGCAGTACCTGCTCTAAGATTTAACACAAACCGGGTACACGTCTACCTGGCACAATTCCTGCAACACTGGGCCAGAGCCAGATGCGTTCAAGTGCGGCTACTGTGTGTCAGGGAGTCGTAAACTTACTTTCGACTTCCTGATGTACATGATTGTACATGTACATGTATGAACGTACTCGCACTGGGCACTCTGGCCGCACGCATCTGCACGCGTATGCAGCCTGTCAGTGGCGGTATACCCTCGAACGGTATAAAAAAGTATAGTACTCGACAGGACTTCCGACCGGGTCTCAGGTAACCCAGTGTTCTTTTTCCAAAAGGTCCAAGTACTCACAAACAGGGCCACTGACCCGGCTCTGGAGCAGACACTGGTAATCTAGGTCCAAGTTTGCTCGATTATGTTCTGACGCTTCATGTGCTTTCATAGCCAAGGTTTCTCACTTTCTTCGCAAGCTCTTTTAGTCTTGAGAGTTGACAACTGCTTATGGTTGTGTTGGCAGAAAACATGTCAGCTAATCTGACAACCGGCCAACCCCATTTTACTGGTAAGTAGTCAGCGAGTGGCTTTGATGGGGCCATACAGTACTAGAGGGGAAGTTACGCGGCATATTTGTGCTCCCGTTTTGAAAACACGTTCTCGCTCGAAGGGTTTCTAAACTTTATCCCTGCGCTCATTGATGGAGTTCATCGATGGAGTTGCCAGCGGCACTCTACAGAAGAACAATGTTGTCAAGTTTTTTATGAAAAATTGTCAAACATTTTCAAATTGCTATAAGTTTGGTTAGGGCCGGGTTCCACTGCGGCTCCGCAGCTCCGCTGCTCCACGGTACTTGGCTGCATGCAGCAGAACGGCGCGGTTCCAGTGACACTCGCCATTCACGGTACCGCGATCGTGCTCGACGTTTTTTTTATGACATTTAGCCTGCCTGCGCGCGCGTGAAATCCAAAAAAAATCCTCGTGTTCTGGCCTGTGCAACGAATTAAAATTCCCCCGAATAAAACAATTAAGTGCGGGAGACAATGCAAGCCGTGACCGCGGCTTGCATTTTTTTGTATCAAGCAGCGAAGCGAAAGCTGGTGATGAGCCGCGGCCTCGCTGGACCAGCTCGTAATGATGACGTTTCATGCCGTGGATGATGTGCGGCGGAGCGGCAGTGAAACCCAGCCCTTAGGCAAAGGACATTTGTCATTAATTTGTTTATGCTGCATAGATGGAGAGCTGCACACTCTGGCTTATGGACTCTCGCCTACAGTGTAGTCGTACTGCTAGTGTACTGGCATTACAGAAGACACGAAAAACGAGAACATAGGTATGGCGAGAAAGTAATTACTGGCTAAGAATTGCCCTAAGACTTACCGCTTCTCAGTGCTCCATACCAGGAAGTAGTACACTACCTACTCCCTGCTCCATACGAGTGTTCTCTCCTCATTCTCTGCATCCTTTACCTCAGGAGTCTCGTCCATTTAGCGGCTCAAATGCTTGAGCTCCGGATAGCGGAAAATAGCTCGTCGTCCATTAGCGGCTCTAATAGTACCTGGTCTGAAGTGTCGCAGTCTAGCACAACTATGATTTTTTCCAGGAGGGTAAGGGTTGCAAACCCAAAGAGACCCTAAGCTTCGTCTATCAAACAAAACAATTGCCCTAAAAAATGGAAGAGGAAAAGAGTGAGCGAGCTGGTCTGAGCGCGCTACTTTTCAAAAAATAGAAGCTGAAAGCCATCAAAGTCAAAGCATTCTGGCTAGCGCGTTTGTGTATGTCACAAGCGCTAGCGCGCTAGTCGCAGCAAACGCTCGCAGGCCAGAGTTAGCGCTATTTGGGCTGTTTGCCGCACGCGGCAGCTGGATGGATCACGTGATCCAAGCTGACAAATAAGGTCCGATGGTTCAGCTACATTGAGCCACAAGCGTATGGCTTAGTGTACGTGAAGGTTTCGAGGTCGCCTATGACTATGACTATGACTACATGTATACAGTATGTCTACTGGACTTTGATTGTGAGGCTGCTGCCACGGACCGCAGCAGCACAGGCACGGACAAGAATCTGGGCATGTTGAAGGGGATGTCCCTCCACGTCTCCTCGGATCAAGGCGTGGACTTAGTAGATCTACGTAGTCATTGTATGTTTGTAGCAGTGTGGCGTTCCCGTATCCAAGCCGATGTCAACTATCTGTCTTTGAAGTCATGGCAGCGTGTCAGCATGTCAGCCACTTGAACTGAAGTCTTCTCTTTGGTGAGGAGCTGGTTTGGTTGTCATTTGACTTGTGATGATCCGTCCACAATACACGTATGACGGCAGTCCCTTCAAATTTGGAGGAACAGTCGTGTAAACATTAGCAGTCTACAGTGCACCACAAATGTATGAGAATGTAAGCAATTATCACCAGAAATTATTACTATCAAGAAGAGGTTGGTGGGACTTCGGCGATACTTGGGGAATTGTGTGTTGCTCCCTACGTGGGAGCTCGCGCTTTTCCTGCCGACTTGAATTCTCACAACTGACATGTTTTTGAGACATTCAACGACCTGAGACCTAGCTCTCACACACCTCCCCGCTCCAGTGCGCAAACCAACAGCCTTCCAGCTTGGAAGGTTCAAGGTTCATGCAAGGCTGTTGGTTTGCGCACTGGAGGTGTGTGAGAGCTACATGTAGGTCTCAGGTCGTTGAATGTCTCAGTAAGATGTCAGTTTTCTGCCCGGTTATCGCACGTTCTGACTGCTTATATTCTTGTTACAGTCGTGGTTAGTTGCTTCTTAACTCGTTCGTCGGGCCATTTGATTTCTTCTATGAATAATGCAAACCCAGAAATATATACTGTTGGTGTTTGTGTCTGTGTCCTGTATGTTGCCATATTCGGATTGAAACTTTGTCCCGCACAAAGGTTTGCGTCAGGAATGGATGTGTGCTACAGGTCTTGTTGGGTAAGGTCATTTGCTCTGTGACTACAGTTGTGGCCAAAAGAAATCCAACCTGCAAGTAAAACGTTGCACAGCGTTTCCAGTTCAATTACAGCATGCACGTTCCAAAAACGTATGTGACAGCGGTAGGAGCCGTGTGAGCCTATGCGCTGCTTTCGCCACGTGAGTCGGATTTCTTTGGCCACAACTGTAGCTTGTGTGTGTGGACTAGATCTGCTTTTATGTGCCTCCCACGTGTTCATGAAGAGAGAATGATGACATAGTAAGATGAGAGTAGTGTTCGCACATTTTGAAAATAGATTTTCAATCTCTAGACAGTCATGTAGATGTGTCACCCTTGTTAGGTGATACTGAGTGGTGACAGGGTCCCCCCCCCCCCCCCCCCGCCCTTCATCCACCTGATATTCCCCGTCTTTACAGAAAAGAAACAGATTGCTTTAGTGTCCACTAACACGACACGTTTAAACTAAACAATCAGCTCATGTTATCAGCTTATGTTACCATATAACTTAGAACCTTCCAAGTTGGAAGGCTGTTAGAGTGCACATCCAAGATGTGCTAGAGCTGTTAGCCAGTTAGTTGTAGAAAGTCAGTCCCGTCGGTCAGTGTCGTGCAATGTTATCGCATGAGCTGATTGTTTAGTAGCTGGTGGTGTTAGTGTAACATGCAGTTCCTTGGTTCTTTTTCTTTTCTATGAATTTATCCTTGGCTCTCCATCGAAGTCAATCCTTGAAACAGATTTTGGTGAACATTGGGGTGTACATTGATGGCGACCAGGAAAGAACTGAGTAACATGCCGCCTGTTGCGCAAATGTTCCATTCAGGGACGTATCCACTTTTAAGTGCAAAGTACAAACCTTGAGCTATGGATAGTATTGTGGTGCTGAGGCTTCCAAATCGTTTGCCCGAGTTGGTTCAATTGAGCTGTAGACTGATCCCACGGTTAACTGCCGGGGTGACAGTGGGCATTAATTGCAAGCCTGTGCATGTAAGATTGCATTGGTTGCCCTACATGCAGGGCAGTGTATAGTCATATGAAATGTTGTGTTACGTTTCATGTACAACTTCGGCTAGCCATACGTGGCTCCCCGTATAGTGACCGGCCCCTTACTACCTAGGGCGCCATTATACATGCACGGGGGGTTCAGCTTCGGACTTTTTAAAAGTGTGGTCAGACATGCGGACAGTGCAAGCTCCTACTTTGGTGTGGACCGTGTTGCATATGGTATGGTACTTCCACATAGATTATGAAAAATGAAAATATTCAAGCAATTTATTGCACGTTCATTTTACACATGCAAATTTGCCGTAACAAGTCTGTAAATACCAGAACCCGTTGTTTTCGCTGAATCCAGATTGCGGAAGCGAGAGTATTGCTCCCAAAATTTTGGAGGCAGTTTATTTGAGTTTCGGTACTTCCGCATTTCGCTGTTGCCATGGTGTTCTCGCTCCACATATACTGGCACACACAGAGATATAGACAGCAATAGAATCAACACACAAAGTGAAGGGTAGTTGTATGCAGTCAGATGTAAACTGCATGGATAACGAGTGAGGTATGGAAGCAAGGACTGAGAACAGGGTGTCTCAAATGTAATAGGTGTGCAAGCGGATAGCAGAAATAGGCCATGATGCAGAACCACTTGGGACCCTCAGATAAATTTTTAGCCTACGAAGTAGGGAGTCATCAAAAGAACTCCCTGGATCTTTAAAAATTCCTTTCCATAACTGTTGTCTTCCTGGTGCTCTCTGCCCTGGTGCTGTGTTGGTCTGGAATGAGAATATACTGCAGCAAGGCTGTGAGTGGCATATGCACATCCAATTCTTGCTTCATACTGCTCAGTGTAAGCCATTTACGCTGCTGTATTCCAACGGTGTATAACTATCTAGTTGTTATCATGTCTACTTGTCTTCATTTTCTCTTCCAGCTAACCAGCTTGCACGGCCATGGAGTACAGTACAATGTACGGCTCTGAAGTCAGATATCTCATCTTTCACTTCAAAGAGTCCTGAGCAAGGCATGAAAGTGGGGGATGGATATGACTACGATACGCTTTCTTCACATCACACTGTTCTACTTCGAATGGGTTCAAAGCCTCACATCTCTCCTCCAAGGCAACATTTGCAAAGGTAAGCTGTCTGTGCTGAATCGTTATCCAATGTGATGAGATACAATTTAAATTGCATGTCGTTTTCAACCAAAACAGTGTACGCTGTCAAGCAGACCATTAGGAGTAGTTATGGTGATAGCGGACGGGGAAGGGTTTGTAAATACATACGCTCCAATTTTACCCAATGCTGAAGACAGCAAGCTGTGCCGGCCATCAAGGCCTTATCGGTACAGAAACGAGCTCTTAAAAGTAAGGCAAACTACCAGCCATGGTGCAAAGGTGGCACACCAGCTATTAAAAGACAGCTCGTCGCTCTAGCGGCAGAGTGCTCAAACTATGAATAGCTGCAAGCGATGCGTAGCGCAGCAGCAGTAAAGCAGCCGACCAAGAGTGCTCAACAAGAGGAATGCTGGGGAGGGTAGTATCCAATAGGCTTCAATTTTGTTCAAGCATAAGATATGATGGTAAGTCATGAGCCCATGGTTGGCCAATTTTTAACCCATGGTTGGCCGATGGTTAGCCCATGGTTGGCCAATGGTTTAACCCATGGTTGGCCAATAGTTAACCCATGGTTGGCCAATGGTTAACCCATGGTTGGCCGATGGTTGCTGCCACCTTGAAGGTTAGATGTTGATAGCAGATGAGCCGGTGTCCAGGTTTTGTGGATATTGGTGCGGTTATAACTACGGACCAGCACTTTCGTTGAGTGATTGTAGGCTTGTGCGCGGATCACGAGGTCCTGATTTCTAGATCCGCGCTGACAGCCGGGAGCAGGGAGTGTGCACCTGTTAGGGTTTGCTTATGAGACTTGCCATAATTATTTAACATGTCTGAAATGATACCACATACTCGTAATTATAGTTAATGCACAAAAATCACCCCTTCACAACATGTTTATATCCAACCTCACCACACCGGAATTTCAGGTGGTACATAGTCCGGCCAAACGGGATACTAAAAAACACTGTTTTCCAACGGATTGAGTTGGTCAATTTTCTTCCGAAATAAGGTCCAGCCTTCACCGGACTGGCTGCACCATGTGCTACGGACCTGCACCAACTCTTACGAAACTTCTGACTGGTTACCTAGAATTTGATAACATTTTTTTCAGGAATCCGGCCACAACGCCTGCACAAATACATACGATGACATAACAAAGCCCTAAAAAAATATTTAAAAAATTACTAAATAGCAATAGCTACCTCTGAAACCGCCAGCATGATTTGATAACATGCTTGCTACAATGTTATCGGGATGTTAACGTAAAGTTTGGTGTGATACGTCATCAGCCGTGTGTTGCTGCAGCTTGAAGGGTAGATGTTGAAACCAACACGAATGTCAGCCAGCTTAGCCATGTCCACATGACGGGTTATGCACATCCTGGGGCCCAATGTATTCTTGCAGAGCCTCAAGGGACAGCAGACAGTGGCTGTTCGGTATTTTCTGTACAAGCTGATGTGATTCCACGGTGCTCCTCTGGTCTCTTGTATAACTCCCCCTTTCTCAACACACCAACCGAGCCTGTTAGCTCCAGTCAGTGTTGACAGACTAAGGGTCAGAAACAGTCTCCCTTCAACTGTTCGCAACTCCAATGCTCGTTCCTGTTGAATAAATGCATATGTACATTAGGCTACTTACATACACACACACATACTCGTACATCCATACATCCACACATCCATACATACAAACATACAAACATACATCACTTCTCAGGAAACTACCATCCCTTATTGGCCTCCAAGCCTACAAATCCAAAGTCCACCATCATCTTCGTCGTAGCTCCACTTATATAAAATATATTAATCATAGCACTTCTTTCATAACACTCCCTTGCTCATCTAATCCCGACCCTAACCCTCTGATCCGTTCTGTCCATGGTGACAATGTGTCACATGGCTCTCTCTCTCCTTTAGTGTCAAACTGCTTCAATGTCAAACTGTTTCACTCCGCATTTACATAACTTCTTTCCCTCTCCCTTCAGAATCTCTTTTCTCTCCCTTTCAGCCCCCATAATCTATGCCTTATCGTGCGCGCACTAGCGCTAACGCCAAGATAAGAGGTCGTTGTTGCTGGCATGCCTCACTGGCGCAGGCTCCACTTTGGAGCCCTTCTGTCCCTAATTTTGTGCTTTCATTGCTGTATCTTCAGTAAAAAACACATACTATACACAGTATGAGCAAGTTGCAACGGGTTTGAATATTGGTACTAGAAAACTTCTGACAGATGGTGTAATGTAGAAGTAAGAGGATGTGTTGGAACTCCCCAGGTTGTACATGTGTCTAGTACTTGAAGCTCCGTCATCTTCTGTGAGGCTGGTTTTGAGTCAAAGATGTGGGATTCTATCCAGCACCTCGGGAAGAGATTCAGAGTATTTGAGATGCGTGTTAACTACCATATTTCCCTAATTGTAAGTCACACCCTTTCGCCCTTAACAAGGGCAAAGATTAGAAAGGGAGAGAATTCCGATCAATTGTGACATAATCCTACCAATGTTACTATATTGAAACAATAATAATGGATCGAGTCTGAAAATGGGAGTGTGATTTATTATCGAGTGCGACTTATAACCGGCGAAATACGGTTATGTTATGCTTCCCGATTTCGAATCAAGTAGCTTTGCTCTGGAAGAAGATGAATTGTACAGGAATACGGGAAGAAAATTGTATTGTGGTGAGGGTGGGAGGAAGGGGGGGGGGTATATTGAGACACGAATGTTTTGTTACCGTATCCGGAACTGCCCATTGCGGCAGAGTTCATCCACGCTAAACTCAATGCAAGTTGACATGGTACCTCCACAGTCTGTTCACATAAAGACCCAAGTCAGCCGGTCATGATTTCGATTAGCATCAGATCATTTTCACGTTGCTCTATTTGGCAGATACAATCCAAAAGCAATAGTGAGCCGAAGCTATAATTGAGATATGAAAACGTGACATGCTGCTGTAAAATGTACAATTAGTATAAGTAATATCAAATGAACAACTCTTTTTTAGACCAAAAACATATTCTGAAAGAAAAAGTACAAACTTGTCAAGTAATATGTCGTGGTCGGCCGATCGTCCCTACGTGTGAGTTATCCCAAGCCTGTTTGCACAAAGTATATGTGCGACTCTTGGTCATTCCAATCAGGCATACCTCAGACCCAACGCACAGAGAAATCAGCATGGCGGAGCACAAAGGTCCGGTATAGTAAAAGTAGAAATGCAAGGGAAAAGTAAGAAACTTGAAATGCACAACCCGGCTTGAGCGGTAACGGAACTCTCTATTAAATAATAATAAATGTAGTAATAAACTCTAAGACTCTCTCTCTCTCTCTCTCTCTCTCTCTCTCTCTCTCTCTCTCTCTCTCTCTCTCTCTCTCTCTCTCTCTCTCTCTCTCTCTCTCTCTCTCTCTCTCTCTCTCTCTCTCTCTCTCTCTCTCTCTCTCTCTCTCTCTCTCTCTCTCTCTCTCTCTCTCTCTCTCTCTCTCTCTCTCTCTCTCTCTCTCTCTCTAAAAGTCCACTCTAAAACTCGACTCCACAACTCTACACTCTACTCAAAATAAATCCTGACTGCCAGACTCTACCCGAGTCAGCGAACTTATACCAGCTGAAGTCTATAGCCAGCAGCTGCGAAGAGAAGGAACGAGCAGGCAGCAGCAAACAGAGCGCGAGCAAAGGTCAGCAGAAGCAAGCGGCACGTAACGTTGCTGCAAGGAAACTGCAACACTATAAACATGCAATGAAAACAGGCAGACGGAAAGGCAAGACGATCGATTACAGTTCTGTGGTAAGGACGAGTCTAGGCAACACATTGAGGAGCGTCAGCAGGACATGGCTAATAGTGATGACGAGTAGTAGAACATATCTAACACGTGGCTCGATCTTCTAGAAACGTACATCATATGTGCCTATGCTACTGTTCTAATTATTATGCATAGTCATGGTCGCAGCGATAGGGTACATAACTGTTACATGTAAATGGTTACGAGCACTACTGTGTACGCAGTGCCATCACAAATACATAAGCAGTAGGAACCGTTGAAACATACGGATAAAATTATCGTCAAAAGAGTGGAGAGAAGAAGAAAGCAAGGAAGAGGACGGTGAGACTAGAGGTAAAAATAGTACGCAGTGTTCTATTGTTTGCAAAGTGAAGGCTGTGTAGTATAGATATGCAGTGTAGATATGTAGCTTGTAACGTCTTCAAATGAGTGAGACCATAAACACATGTACGTAACAAAACAAAGAAATGTTTATTAGCAAACACACATGCACAATCAGCATTATCAATGAGGCGATTGGCCACAGAAGAATTCTCCTTCCGATCAACGGCACGAACACTAACCCGTGATTTAGGTGTACGGTTAGACTCATCCGGTGTTGTCGCACTCCAACACACTCTCCCACACATACACACATACACACCAGGGACGTGCTGATTGAAATGCTGCTCTGTATGTGGCAAAGTGTAGTTCATGTGTGGTTTTGATCCAACACGTCTCTTTGCTACTCTATACAAGTACTTCGAAGTACCTTATTTGCCGCGCATTGTAATTGACTCACCAGTGTTGTTGAGACGGAAATATGGATACCACTTTCCTTCATCGCGA
This sequence comes from Sycon ciliatum, assembly GCF_964019385.1. Lineage (NCBI taxonomy): Eukaryota > Metazoa > Porifera > Calcarea > Leucosolenida > Sycettidae > Sycon > Sycon ciliatum. The sequence continues at coordinate 16,770,998 of NC_088650.1, forward strand.
GCGCAGTCAGAGGGCAGGCTGAGGATCTTCACTCGTTCCATGCCTTCGAACAGCACCTCGAGCCTCTGACGATCTAGATCGATAGTCATAGCTGCGTAGCAATTCTTGTACGGTACGGGGATGTCAGATGACTTACCGTGCGTATGCTGTTGACAATGTTCCTCGCACCACCACCATCCTTGCACCTCCTTGCACGTCTCTGCTTCTCTGACAGTATCCTGGTCCTTCAGCTTTGCTACACCCATGAAAATGTTGTGATGATCTTCCCAGTTGATCACAAATCGCCAGCACTCTCTGCCAGATGAGAATCCGTCAGTACATACAGCCGTTGCACAGTCAGTATTGGTAGCAGTGACAGTGTAGCTGTCCTCAGGAACTGATAGTGATGTTGAGCATAAGTTACGGTTGAATTCCGTGAAATGGTAGCTCGTACAACACGCGTACAACGTCTTTTCAGCTGATGATATATGAAGAGGATAACCACCTAATCCAATTTTGATCGATTGAGTCTCACATACTGGTTTATCATCGTCGCTACGGGACATTGTTAGCTGCATTTTCTCCATGCGATTGTCAGGATGTACCATGGCTATATGGATATCATCCGGTACAGTATCAACGTGCAGTGGTAGTTTGTCAAAGCCTTCAAGTGGAAACTGGAAGAAATTACCTCCATCTGGTGTTGACTTGATAATGTATGGCACCGTGCTCTCCACATCCACTCTGGTTGAGAATACGGTTGTTTGTGACTTAACCATTTTGACAGCATTCTCCACAGCATCCTCAGCAATGGTCACACCTAGCTTTCCAGTGGTATGCATCACTGGTGTGGCCAGGTCTTCTGACGTCATGCTACTCGTAGCGTCCAGAATGCTGCTGTGAAGGGATAAGACATGCTGGTCCATTGCTGACACTGTTTCTCTGGGCGAAGCATCAGAACAGCCTTCAGCAAGGCGTTCACCAAGCACCTTGATGGTGTCGATTGTCTGTCTCTTTGAATGCAGGCGGCTTCGCTCTGACTCCAACTGCTTTCGCTTTTTCCACCTGATCTGGTCGATCTCATCCTTGACACGTTGTTTGTCGTTCTCCAAGGCTTTGATCAGATCGTTGTAAAACGCTTCCACTTTCTTAGAGGCATCAGTAGCCTGCTCGTCAACTTGATCCACTGCAGCACTGAGGTCTGCTAGTCTGTCGTCCAAACCGGCCAGGCCAGACAAGCCTGGAACACTGCTGACTTCTTTCACGACTTGGAGAATTTCTTGCCTCTGCTTCTGGACAATGTCCATAGCAGGAACCATGCTATGTCCATCGCGTATGTGCGGAGCACAGCACAACCCGCATACAAGAGCACTACAGGTTTCACAATACAGCGACAACACCTGGCCAGCATGAGTGGGACATTTAGCTTGCACGTCGTCTGAAAGCGGGTTCGACCCACCTTCGGTAGTGTTGGCGGTGTACAAAGTACCTGCGGAAGGTGGCAATGTTTGCCACGCTGGGTTGCGAGCACTCCCCGCAGCAGCTCCGCCCCCAGTCAATTTTGTTTCTTTGCTGCACAATACACAATGGATGCTGGCCGTTTGTGGATTGACGCTGTCCTTCAAGCACCCATCGCATAGGAGGTGCAGGCAGCGAAGCAAACGTCCAGTGTCTGGCTTTTCAGTTTCGTACTGGACGCACGCGCTAGAAGACTTGAACATTGTGAACGCTCGGGTGATGAAAAGAATAGGTTGCGATCCAACGATTCCAATACGATGTGAAGATTGGAAACCTTTTTCCGTATCTCTATAAATATTTCGATGCCTGAGCGATAGAGAGACTGAGACCGACTGTAGATCGAACAGTGTACGGGAAGGTTTCGAGGTCGCCTATGACTACAATCATGTATACCATGTATACAGTATGTCTACTGGACTTTGATTGTGAGGCTGTTTCTGCCACGGACCGCAGCAGCACAGGCACGGACAAGAATCTGGGCATGTTGAAGGGGATGTCCCTCCACGTCTCCTCGGATCAAGGCGTGGACTTAGTAGATCTACGTAGTCATTGTATGTTTGTAGAAGTGTGGCGTTCCCGTATCCAAGCAGATGTCAACTATCTGTCTTTGAAGTCATGGCAGCGTGTCAGCATGTCAGCCACTTGAACTGAAGTCTTCTCTTTGGTGAGGAGCTGGTTTGGTTGTCATTTGACTTGTGATGATCCGTCCACAATAAACGTATGCCGGCAGTCCCTTCAAATTTGGAGGAACAGTCGTGTAAACATTAGCAGTCTACAGTGCGGCACCACAAATGTATGAGAATGTAAGCAATTATCACCAGAAATTATTACTATCAAGAAGAGGTTGGTGGGACTTTGGCGATACTTGGGGAATTGTGTGTTGCTCCCTACGTGGGAGCTCGCGCTTTTCCTGCTGATTTGAATTCTCACAACTGGCATGTTTCTGAGACATTCAACGACCTGAGACCTAGCTCTCACACACCTCCCCGCTCCAGTGCGCAAACCAACAGCCTTCCAGCTTGGAAGGTTCAAGGTTCAAGGCTGTTGGTTTGCGCCATGAAGGTGTGTGAGAGTTACATGTAGGTCTCAGGTCGTTGAATGTTTCAGTAATAATTATGTCAGTTTTCTGCCCGGTTATCGGACGTTCTGACTGCTTATACAGTAAGTATCGTTTATAAAGTGACCGGATATAATGATATACCGGTTATAGTGATAGAACACGTCAAAATCAAAATCAAATCTGAAAAAATACAGCTAAAATATCACTATATACACTATTATCGGCTATACCGATATATCGCTTATTGTGATGGCCTTCAGGAAGCAAACCATATCAAATGTACAGGAAAATATCGCATTATAATGATCAAGAGTGATCTTTCTGCATGCTCTTGTCCGTTTCTGGCTGTGTTGCCTCTCACGATGATGTTGCCAACTCACGTACACAGCCACTCATGTCTATTTCTGGCTCTACGCAACTCGTTGGACGCCGAGTAGATCTACGATCTACGTGAGCACGGATCCAGCTCAGGCTTTTTTTGGAGAACACGCTGAAGAAGCAGCCATGCCACATGATGTATCGAAGTTCTAGTACATGTACATATGTACAGTCTGTACTCGTACTGCACTGCCATGCACTGCTCTGTGTCATGCACCGGTACACAGTCCGCGGAGCATGCATGCACTTTGAGCATGCTTTTTCCAGCGTGTACGCATCATTTCATGTGCAGTCATGTGCCATGTGTCGGTCAAACATGCAAATCGGCTATAGTGATGCACCGGATATAGTGATACATTTTCGAAAATCAAAGGGGCACGTTATATCCGATATTTACTGTAATCGTGTCACGGTCGTGGTTAGTTGCTTCATGACTCGTTCGTCGGGCCATGTGATTTCTTCTATGAATAATGCAAACCCAGAAACAATTACATGCTTTGTGTGTTTGTGTCTGTGTTCTGTATGTTGCCATATTCGGATAGTTTGAAACTTTGTCCCGCACAAAGACTTGCGTCAGAAATGGATGTGTACTACAGGTCTTGTTGGGTAAGGTCATTTGCTCTGTGTCTACAGTTGTGGCCAAAGACATCCAACCCGCAAGTAAAATTAAGTTACACCACGTTTCCAGTTCAATTACAGCATGCACGTTCCAAAAACGTATGTGAGAGCCGTAGGAGCCGCGTGAGCCTAGGCGCTGCTTTTGGCACGTGAGTTGGATTTCTTTGGCCACAACTGTTGCTTGTGTGTGTGTGTGGACTAGACCCGCTTTTATGTGCCTCCCACGTGTTCATGAAGAGTCGGAGAATGATGACAAAGTAAGATGAGAGTAGTGTTCGCACATTTTGAAAATAACTTTTCAAAATGTCATGTAGATGTGTCGCCCTTGTTAGGTGGTACTGAGTGATGACAGCCCCCCCCCCCTCCCCCCTTCATCCACCTGATATTCCCCGTCTTTACAGAAAAGAAACAGATTGTAGAAAAGAAAAAGGATCAAGGAACTACAAGTTATGCTAGAATGTCCACAAGAAACACCGCTCAAGCACGATCCGTTGTCTGGAAGAGCACAACAGGGCAGGCAAGATTTGTTTTTCTTTTCAGCAAAACGGACTGGGTGCCATTTGTGATTACGCAGCAAAACAAAGCGCATGATGTCAGTCTTGAATGCAGTACAAAGCTATGCTGTGCAGTGTGTCTGCTAGTTCGGATTGTTGCTAACGAGTACTAGCACAGCTAGTACCCCAGTATAACTTAGAACTTTCCAAGTTGGATGGCTGTTGAAGTGCGCATCCAAGATGTGCTAGAGCTGTTAGCCAGTTAGTTGTAGAAAGTCAGTACCGTCGGTCAGTGTCGTGCAATGTTATCGCATGAGCTGATTGTTTAGTAACTTGTGGTGTTAGTGTAACATGTAGTTCCTTGTTTTTTTTCTTTTCTATGAATTTATCCTTGGCTCTCCATCGAAGTCCATTCTTGAAACAGATTTTGGTGAACATTGTGGTGCACATTGTGGTGAACATTGATGGAGACCAGGAGACAACCGAGTAACATGCCACCCGTTGCGCAAATGTTCCATTCAGGGACGTACCCACTTTTACGTGCAAAGTACCAGCCTTGACATTGCAGTCTGTCCAACCTTGAATTGTCTCCCTTCTAAATGTATACAAATGTTTCGGTCCAAAGCAGGACGGTTGGACAGCCTGATATTGTGTTGCTCAGGCTTCCAAATCGTTTGCCCGAGTTGGTTCAATTGAGTTGTGGACTGATCCCACGTTTAACTGCCGGGGTGACAGTGGGCATTAATTGCAAGCCTGTGCATGTAAGATTGCATTGGTTGCCCTACATGCAGGGCAGTGTATAGTCATATGAAATTTTGAAATGTTGTTTTACCTTTCATGTACAACTTCGGCTAGCCATACGTGGCTCCCCGTATAGTGACCGGCCCCTTACTACCTAGGGCGCCGTTACACATGCACAGGGTTCAGCTTCGGACTCTTTAAAGGTGTGGTCAGACATGCGGACAGTGCAAGCTCTTAGTTTGGTGAAACAATGATAGAAAGTGGACCGTGTTGCATATGGTACGGTACATCCACACCGATTATGGAAAATGAAAATATTCGAGCAATTTTTTTGCACGTGCATTTTACACATGCAAATTTGTAGTAACAAGTCTGTATGTATCAGAACCCGTTGTTTCCGCTGGAGCCAGATTGCAGAAGTGAGAGTATTGCTCCCAATATTTTGGAGGCAGTTTATTTGAGTTTCGGTAGTTCCGCTGTCGGCTGTTGCCATGGTGTTCTCGCTCCACATATACTGGGACACACAGAGATATAGACAGCTATAGCGACAACGCACAAAGTGAAGGGTAGTTGGACGCGGTCAGATGTGAACTGGATAACGAGTGAGGTATGGAAGCAAGGACTGAGAACAGAGTGTCTCAAATGGAATAGGTGTGCAAGCGGATAGCAGAAATAGGCCACGATGCAGAACCACTTGGGACCGTCAGATTATTTTTTCTGGACCGAGCAATCCGGGGAAAAAACCCTCGCGCCGACGGACACAGTAGTGAGGAAAAAACTGGGTGTATATCCCCAATCGCGATTTGGCATCATGTAGGCATAACAACTACATCACGGCAACAAATTATAAAAAGCAATAATATGATGCAGGGACACCGGTGAGACTCAAAACTGACTGAAGAAGTCAGGAATAGAAACGACGATAAAGAACACACCAGATGCCATATTTGCAACCTAAAATGTTGCTCGAGAATTCATTTCTCACATGTCTCCCTGCTTTCGGCCGGCGTTTCTTCAGTGGAACCGCTATGCTTGCGTTCATCTGTAACTTTGCCTTATCTAGGGTTTGGTGCATACAGCCTGTCTTTTGGGATAGCACTTTTAAAAAAGAAGACGAAGTCACGCTTGCCTGTCGCAATCGGCCATGACAAATTCTAAGCACATTCACTACACCACTACCACGGTTATTTCCTTTCCAGTCATTCAACAACTCAACTTTCTCTGATGAAGTCTCAGTGACCGAAACAGCTCTCAGAAGGAATTATAAATTATAATTCCTTCTGAGAGCTGTTTCGGCTATTTCAATACTCCGAAGGAACCTCTTGTTGTTGTGGAAAATGTGTGTGGTCGGCCATAGAGCGCGATGGTGATGATGGGGGTGGTGGTGGTGTCAACGTACGCTGATTTTACTTATGGTTTTCAAATATTTAATGTTTCCCGCTTTGTGGTATCACACACAAGACTACTTTGACAGCTGCGACAGCTTATGACTAGAAACGTTTTTTAATGCTGACATTTCCGTCCACTTGTCGGAAATACAGGATTCAGAAAAGAAGAAAAATGTTTCATGCTTCGCGTGAGACTCGGCCACCACCCTCAATGGAACAAGGCGCAGATGCAGCTCATAAAGCGGTGGAAGATGAGTAGATCAGACCCACCACAAAGTAGTGAAAGACCGAAAATCATATTCGCTACATCCATGCTTCCCTCTTGCCAGGCCATGAGTTCCCAATTAACTGTGGGTTGCAGGCTGCAGCACGGCTGGAAAAATCCTTCCGCTTCCAAGCAGGACTTGAACCCGGCACATGTACCCTCTGTTTCTCAATCATGGTCTTAGACCATTCTACTATCCCCGCATGGATTCAGAAAATTATCAAAAATAGTAGCCAGTTCATGGAAAGGAATACGAAATGCCCTCTTGGTCAATTGATTGGCTATGCACAATCACGTGACATATTGTGTCATGTATTAAATTATAAGAACATGGTTCCTGCACAACCTGTTCACACAAAGAGGCAATTCACCAGCTCATGGCTTCCGAATAGGATTACATCATTTTGTACAAATGCTGACGGAAGGCAAATTCTACTGTGCCAGGTCATTCATAATTTAATCTATAGATGGCAGATGCAATTCCAAGCAATCGTGAGCCAAAGCACATGCTGCCGCACTATATACAAGTATGCATTATCTGAAGAATATCAAAATAAGACTAGGATGGAGTGCCAATGATTAAATTTAAAGAGAAAGGACAAAAATGTTACATGTTATGCGTAGTTTATCTCGAAGTGAGCCGCGGCCGTCCTGTGCCGTGGTCCTTCGTCTTTCGTCACCATCTCGTTGAAGCTAACATTCTTAGTTAGCCGTGATGTTTAGCTTGTTTTCGTCTTGAGTGCGCTCACCTCCTCTTTCTCATGTTATTTCATAACTTAGAAGGTTGGTATGCGCATCCAAGACTTGATAGAGCTTATCATCAGGTCGTTGAATGTCAGTATCACACCAGCCAGTATTGTACTGGCTGTTGCGCCTTCTGACTACACAACATCTTACAACATTTTGCTTATAACTGTTAGTGTTGGATACAAACTACGGAAAACAGGTAACATTTTGGTCCTTTCTTTTTAAATATCAAAATACCGGTTCGGGCCTGATTGGAAATTTTTATTTCCATTGCTGTCAGGTTCGGCCTCATTTCCTCTGTGCTGCGCTGACGAGTCCACAAAGGACGAAACAGTTCTGTCCGCAGATTGAGTATTTCGCTCCTGCTCTTGTAGCAGTTGAGCACTCTTGCGTGGGGTAGTGTCTTTGCTGTTTGCGTTATGCAGAGCTCACTGACTTGTCAGTTTGAGCACTCTGGCAAGGTACGTTCGGGCCTGATTGGAAATTTTTATTTCCATTGCTGTCAAGTTCGGCCTCATTTCCTCTGTGCTGCGCTGACGAGTCCACAAAGGACGAAACAGTTCTGTCCGCAGATTGAGTAAATATCAAAATAATAATTTTTGTAAAGTAGAGGGAGTTGAACATGGGAAATGTAAAATAATGTTTTTGGGCCTTTGAAAGAGATTCAATAATTATAATGAATAGAGCAACCTGTGCATTACCATCCAAGATCATGGGCTACGATTCAAATACTAGTACCAGTCCGGGAATAGCAGACCGGAACTAGCAATGACTACTATTATCATGGAAAGGCTGATGTAAGGGGCTTGTCAAGATTCAGTGTGTTCCAATGATGTAGTGTATAGGACTCGAGCGGTTACTCAGTCCTATGTGTGCATAAAGCTGTCAGGAGATACATTTGTGTGCGCATGTGCTGATTGTATTTTGTTTTTATTTTACATCGCAAGCCAAACGGGCATGCCCAATGTTATGATGACGATGGAAAGGGAGAAATGATAACCTGGATAAATGGAGTGAAGAAAATAGTGAGCCTAGGAATATCTCCGGGTGAGGACCATCTTAGTGTTGGCCATGAAAGTGAACTTTCAGTGGATGCGTGGATTGGGATGTGGTAAGGCAGGACTTTAAAGAGGGGAATACTAGGCTGTGAGAACCCGAAGTACATGACTGTATTGTTTTGTTTTGTTTTATGTTACATTGCAAATCAAACGGACAAATAAAATGGACGATCATGCCCAAACGGATAAAAGATAGGATAACCTGGATACATATACATGTAGGTGGAATAAAGAAAACAGTGGGCCTAGAGAACTCTAGGGATCGGGAAGCATTAGCCATGAAGGTAAACTTTCAATAGGATCATGCACGCACGCACACACACGTACAAGAGGGCCATGCTACTGAATGTGCTACATGGTGGTGCTTCTTTTCTACTCTACCCCTTTTTACCTAGTACAGTGTACCTACTAATTCAACTGGCTCACCGGTGTTGTTCAGACGGAAATATGGATACCACTTTCCTCCACCGCTAGGGCGGTCAGAGGGCAGGCTGAGGATGTGTCTTCGGTCCATGTCATTGACCAGCAGCTCTATCCTCTGACGATCTAGATCAATAGTCATAGCCGCATAGCACTTCTTGTACGGTATGGTGATGTCAGAAGACCTATTGTGCGTATGCTGCCGACAATTTTCCTCGCGCCACCACCATCCTTGCACCTCCCTGCACGTCTCTGCTTCTCTGACTGTATCCCTGTCTTTCAGATTTGCTACACTCATTAAGATGTTGTGATGATCTTCCCAGTTGATCTGGAAACACCAGCACGCTCTGCCGGATGAGAATCCGTTAGTACATACAGCCGTTGCACAGTCGGTATTAGTAGCGGTGACAGTGCAGCTGTCCTCAGAAATTGATAGTGATGTTGAGCGTAAATCACGGTTGAATTCATTGAATAAATAACTCGCATACCAACTGAACGTCTTCTTTTCAGCTGAGGATACATATAGAGGATAACCACCAAGGACAGGTTTGAACGCTTCAGTCTCACATACTGGTTTACCGTTGTCGCTGCGGCCCACTATTAACTGCATTTCCTGCACATGATCATCAGGATGTATCAAGCTTACATGGATATCATCCGAGACAGTATCAAGTACAGTGGTCGTTTGTCAAAGCCTTGAACTGGAAGTTGGAAGATATCCATATTTGCTTCCGGTGCTGACTTCTTCTTAATTTTATAAGGCACCATCCTCTCAACGTCCACTCTGGTTGAGAAGACTGTTGTTTGGGGCTTAAAGGGGAAGTTAAGGCAAAAATTAAAATTTCACCAGTTGTAGTCTTCGGGGTGCTGAGTCGAATGGTCTTGGTCCGAGAAAGCTGAGACGCTCCCTTCCTACTTGAATCCCAATCGAACTCGCGCACTTCCACTGAAACTGGGTGACTGCGCCCTACGAGATGGGGATTTGTATGCAAAATGTCACTAAAGGCGCCATTTCGTTCTTATAAAAGCACGGATGACCGCGATTGGCCCATATGTTGTAGTCTTTTGGACGCTGAGTCGACTGGTTTTGATCCGAAAAGGCTGCGATGCAGCGTTCCTCCTATATTCCCAATCGAAGATAGTTGAACAAGCGGTCACGTGCTCCTGCGTACACCAGTCACCTGGTCACCGTGCCTGCAGGGTACAACTTACTAGCATGTTTGACCTTTTTTGGGTGCACTCCTGTCACTCGAGTTGAACCTTGGTGTGAAATTTGTCGCCTGCTGGCGTGGTGACCAGGTGATTTGGGCACCCAGGAGCACGTGACCGCTTGTTCAACCATGTTCGATTGGGAATAAAGGAGGAACGCTGCATCGCAGCCTTTTCGGACCAAAACCAGTCGACTCAGCGTCCAAAAGACTACAACAAATGGGCCAATCGCGGTCATCCGTGCTTTTATAAGAACGAAATGGCGCTTTTAGTGACATTTTGCCTACAAATCCCCATCTAGTAGGGCGCAGTCACCCAGTTTCGGTGGAAGTGCGCGAGTTCGATTGGGATTCAAGTAGGAAGGGAGCGTCTCAGCTTTCTCGGACCGAGACCATTCGACTCAGCACCCCGAAGACTACAACTGGTGAAATTTTAATTTTTGCCCTAACTTCCCCTGTAACCATTTTGACAGCATTCTACAGTGCACCACCATGGCTGCACTGTTTGCAACGGACCTGCACCAACTCTTTCAAAAATTCTGACTGGTTTGCTAACATTTGGTAACATGCTTGCTTCAAGGTTGCCGGGTGTTACTGTCCAACCTGTCCAACCTTGCCACCATTCCCGGCCAAGCAGGACACCCATATTATACAATGTATACAAAGGCAATCGTGTCTCATGTAAGTGTGTACGAATGTTTTGGTCCAAAGCAGGACTGTCCTGCTCAGTCAAAGCAATGCAGGACGGTTGGACAGTCTGTAACCATGGTAACACTGATATGATACTGCATTACTGCTGCCTGGTTTTCACCGCGCCCTCCACCATGATCAGATCTCCAGCATGTCACAGACTCAGTTCTGCCTCAAGCCGTCAGGGCCTTTCTCGACTGGGCGGTAGGTCAGTTTCTCACTAGCACTATTTCGGTGGCTGCATGACACTTTGCCAGCCACAAAGATGTCGGAGAGATCAAGGTGCAAGCCTGGCCTGTGAAACATTTCCTTCATTCTTACACAGTACCTACATGACCTGTTCGGAAATTTGAATGCACCTCGCTATTCTCCACTCTAGGTTTACCTGGTTTACGGGTACTGTGTCCTTTCATGCACGTTTATTCTCCATAGTCGTCAAAGAGCGAGTACAGTACGAGTCCTGTCGGTTTGTGTTTTGCTGACGTGGCAGCTCATGCCTGCGCATGCGTCTGCAGCTCTGATATCCAGGCTGCAGGCCGGGTCGATCAGATCATCTGCCTCATGTCGGAGTCATGACAGTCTGACTCTGAGTCTGAGTCTGAAACAGTCTGTTGTATTTGCAACGCATGGGCCGATCCAGACTGGAAACCATGCATGAACTAACTAACTACTTGTAGTAAAAATTTGTACATGTCTCAGTACAGTACGAGTATTCAGTTTTGACTAAATAATTAATTGTAAACTGGAAACCCCAGGCATGTATGGTACTGGTAGTGGAGTAGAGATTGTTGCCTGTTGCCTTGTTGGATACGCCCCTGCAAAGCCTAGACTCAGACTCAGAGGCTAGACTAGTACTGTAAACAGTAGATCTACTAGTAGTAGTAAGGACACTCTTACTAAGTTATATACTCTTAGTCTTAGGCCGCTTGCTTATGCCGCATATGCGCTCTACTTCCTGACAGGATGCTACATCATTCAGTCCAGTCTTATGGCCATACATGTACTAAAATTATTCTTTTTTCTTAGTCTTAGGCCGCTTGCTTATGCCGCATATGCGCTCTACTTCCTGACAGGATGCTACATCATTCAGTCCAGTCTTATGGCCATACATGTACTAAAATTATTCTATAAGGCTATCCTTGGCATGGTGGAGAACTACATGACTGTACAATCATATTCCGTGCAGGTGACAAAGTCAAAGGCCACGTTTCGAAAAGTACCTGAAAAAGCGTTTGAAGAGACCCGACGAGTGAAGTCCGAGCTTGTTCTGACCGGGCCTAATCTAATCACCCTGTGAGCGCGGTCGGCAGAACACAGGAGTGATTCAATGGAACTGCTGTCAAGTGGACCGACTATTCCGATGGTACGTGGTCTTCTTTTTGCATGATACTGTTGATAGCGCACGAGGCCGGCCAAATGCAAGGTGACCACGTTTCATTCTTTTCACAATCATACACGCATTCACTGTAGATCTACCAGTATCCGTAGGCGTTGTTTCCAAAGTCCGACTGCAAAGATCAAAAGGTCGTAGCAGTCATCATGGTCATCAGAGTCAGGCCTGGGCCTTTGTAACATCTTGGACTCACGAAATACTGGTTTCGACTTCGGCGATGAGTCAAGTCAAGTCGGCGGAATAGCGCTGGCTCCATTGTGGGGAGCAAACCCTTTTCAGTCTTAGACTTGGATAGTTTTGCATGTTCTGGCTATGCTCTGAGCCTAGCTTAGCGTTAAATTAACGCGTTGGCTACAAAATACAGACGTCACACAATGCAAAGGTTCACATGGTTCATGGGCCTAGGTTTTCGGGGGAAACTGGTATGAAATTGTTGCGTATTAATAAATAATAATATTCGCGGGATCCGCGTTAGCATCACTTGAATGTTCAGAAACACACAAGCTATAGCCTTCGCTTCCGCAGGCCACGTTGCGCAGGGTTTGGAAGAAAGGAACACTTTGGAATTCCATTATCGTAATGACGCACATAAAGGTCCATGCGCTTATGAGTGAGTTTTTGCGTTATTTGCTATTTTTTTGCGGGTAGTTCTGTTTCACATGTACAGGTGCATGCGCTTGAGTTTATGAGTGAGTTTTTGCGTTATTTGCTATTTTTTTGCGGGTAGTTCTGTTTCACATGTACAGGTGCATGCGCTTGAGTTTCTAGTGTATTGGTGCATTGTATCAAATAGTGTGATACTGCGCCGCACTTTTATTCATTAAACTATGTTTTTGTGGTGTCCTTGACCCCGTATGTCGTGGGATGGAAGTGCATTTAGGTTCAATTATATGCCCATGCGCTTATTTGTGAGGGTGCGCTTATGCCCGGGTATAGGCACATGTGCCCTGTACGCCAAACGACTTATGCAGACGTCATGAGATTTGCGCCGTATATCCCAGTGCATAGATCAGTGTACAAGCTTTCGTAACTCCGTCAAAAATAAGTCTATCTCGACAATCGATACACCGTTGGAATTACGGAAAGGTATTGAGCTCAGCTTTTTAGCGATATACATGTAAAGTTCTTCGCGATAGGAGAAAGATTGACGGAGCGGCGACGGTGTGAACACGGATCGCGGATTCACGGCACTGAGCGATCGTGAATTTTTTTGTTCATGCGTTCGCAGCCTGGCGTGCCAGGGGATTTCCCTTTGGCACAGCGCATGCATAATGGACACCGGCAAAAGCATGTGGATCTCAGCTTTGTAGCGCAGTTTGAATCGTGAAATCGGCTGAACTGGAATAAGAAACCGAAAAAGAATGTGAGATCGAGTTCCTGTGCCTTTGCGAGGCATCGTGAGGTAGTTTCGAGAGAACGTAGAAGTTGCACCGCCGTGCATATTGAGATGAGAGCTACCAGGATGGATTCGCTTGGTCCTGATCTTTCCAACAAGCGCAGGATGACGAAAATCCATCAAGGTGAACTGAATTGAGAGAAACACTCGTTCAAACCTGTGCGTGGAAATGACACGAGGAGAGTCAGTGCGCTGCAAAGGCAGTTTGCTGGAGTGAAGGGGGCCAGCACGGAAAGGGTTAAATGCGCGTCACTACGGTGACGGCGAGTGATGTGTCTGTGGTGCACACGTGTACCAGATGTACAGTACTACACTGTTCTATCCTGTACATCATTGTACATAGTCAGCAGTGCACGCTGTTCTATCCTGTACATCATTGTACATAGTCAGCAGTGCACACTGTTCTATCCTGTACATCATTGTACATAGTCAGCAGTGCACGCTGTTCTATCCTGTACATCATTGTACATAGTCAGCAGTGCACGCTGTTCTATCCTGTACATCATTGTACATAGTCAGCGGTGCACACTGTTCTATCCTGTACATCATTGTACATAGTCAGCGGTGCACACTGTTCTATCCTGTACATCATTGTACATAGTCAGCAGTGCACGCTGTTCTATCCTGTACATCATTGTACATAGTCAGCGGTGCACACTGTTCTATCCTGTACATCATTGTACATAGTCAGCGGTGCACGCTGTTCTATCCTGTACATCATTGTACATAGTCAGCAGTGCACGCTGTTCTATCCTGTACATCATTGTACATAGTCAGCAGTGCACACTGTTCTATCCTGTACATCATTGTACATAGTCAGCGGTGCACGCTGTTCTATCCTGTACATCATTGTACATAGTCAGCAGTGCACGCTGTTCTATCCTGTACATCATTGTACATAGTCAGCAGTGCACACTGTTCTATCCTGTACATCATTGTACATAGTCAGCGGTGCACGCTGTTCTATCCTGTACATCATTGTACATAGTCAGCGGTGCACACTGTTCTATCCTGTACCTCATTGTACATAGTCAGCGGTGCACACTGTTCTATCCTGTACATCATTGTACATAGTCAGCAGTGCACACTGTTCTATCCTGTACATCATTGTACATAGTCAGCGGTGCACACTGTTCTATCCTGTACATCATTGTACATAGTCAGCAGTGCACACTGTTCTATCCTGTACATCATTGTACATAGTCAGCAGTGCACACTGTTCTATCCTGTACATCATTGTACATAGTCAGCAGTGCACACTGTTCTATCCTGTACATCATTGTACATAGTCAGCGGTGCACACTGTTCTATCCTGTACATCATTGTACATAGTCAGCAGTGCACACTGTTCTATCCTGTACATCATTGTACATAGTCAGCGGTGCACGCTGTTCTATCCTGTACATCATTGTACATAGTCAGCGGTGCACGCTGTTCTATCCTGTACATCATTGTACATAGTCAGCGGTGCACGCTGTTCTATCCTGTACATCATTGTACATAGTCAGCGGTGCACGCTGTTCTATCCTGTACATCATTGTACATAGTCAGCGGTGCACGCTGTTCTATCCTGTACATCATTGTACATAGTCAGCGGTGCACGCTGTTCTATCCTGTACATCATTGTACATAGTCAGCGGTGCACGCTGTTCTATCCTGTACATCATTGTACATAGTCAGCGGTGCACGCTGTTCTATCCTGTACATCATTGTACATAGTCAGCGGTGCACGCTGTTCTATCCTGTACATCATTGTACATAGTCAGCGGTGCACGCTGTTCTATCCTGTACATCATTGTACATAGTCAGCGGTGCACGTCGTTACGACAGCTCCGAATGAAATCTATTTTCATTTCAGTTCACCTTGATGGATTTCCATCATCCTGGACTTCAAGTTCAACGGCTGGAAAGATCAGGACCAAGAGAAATCGTCCCGGTATCTCGAAGCGCCATGGGCACATCAGGGCCACTTTCAGGGAGTCGTCAAAATACCGGTAGTCAAACCCCGTTAGGACGAACTTCAAGGGACCGAACATGTTTGTTTGTCATATCCGGAGTTCTTCTTATCCAGATCTAACAAAGAATTGATATGCATATCATATGGATTGTATTGATGGGAAGGTGCATGCTGTGGCAAATGTAAAACAATTTTTCATAACATAACCCAGCAACAGGTAAGTACAATGTGCAATGAATTACTGACAGCATGTCCTCCACCTTGTAACATGTTTTGCCAGTACAAGTGAAAACACAGCCCCGACTATCAGAAAAACCTACAGCCAGCGTACCGACGGGGACCGAAAGTTCGTACTACGCGCTGATTTTGTTCGAATCACGCTTGAAATTTGTTCGTTTTCACGAACGTTAGCCCAGGGGCGTCGGAACTAGTGCGGCAGGTGCGGCCAAAGCCGCACCAATAATTTTCGATTTTTTTTAAATTTCAACCTTGTTGGTGGCTTGTCGACTCTTGTACAGGTACCATGTTTTACATCGACAATCATATGCGAATGCGGTGTATCATCAGCATGCATATTCTTTTTTTATTCTATATGGCTTTTTAGGCCCAATTTTCAAAATTTTTCCCGGGGCAGGACCCCCCTCTCACACTTTAGCCGCACAAATGTTAAACTCCTTCCGACGCCCCTGTAGCCGTAGAGGAGTTTGTCTTAAACAAATAATTTTGACTTTACACACACTTGAGAGGAATCAAAAAGCATTTCTACTCTAAACAATCGACGAGGAGACAATAGTCGTAAAATGGCAATAAATAAGATAAATTGTGCACTCATAACAACAGCAAAAATGAAGAAAGTCAAGTTCCATAACGTTTTCTTGTGACTGTCATCAGTGGAACGCCGTCACATAAAAATGTAATAACAAAACACACACTTATATACATGTAGCTAATATGGTTTCTGGTAGAAATACAGCAGCTAACAGGTACAAAAAGGGAAGTTTGCACCTTTGCAATGTGTGAATATAGTGTATGTGAGAAAGGTAGTGGCAGATGAATGTGATACTGTGTGAATGAATGTACACTATATTCACACATTGCAAAGGTGCAAACTTCCCTTTTTGTACCTGTTAGCTGCTGTATTTCTACCTGAAACCATATTAGCTACATGTATATAAGTGTGTGTTTTAGTTATTACATTTTTATGTGACGGCGTTCCACTGATGACAGTCACAAGAAAACTTTATGGAACTTGACTTTCTTCATTTTTGCTGTTGTTATGAGTGCACAATTTATCTTATTTATTGCCATTTTATTTCTACTCTAACTTTGAGTTTCACGGTTTTAACCGATCATCAGACAGCAACTAATTTTGACTTTATATGATGCTTGGCCAACCATAGGATTGGCCCTAGTTCGTACTAAAGGAAAGTTCGCCTTGTCAGTGTTCGTCCTAACGAGGTTTGACTATACTTCACGACTCCCTGGCTGAGATGATACGCGTCCCATCCCGCGTGCGTCGTGCCAAAGGGAAATCCCCCAGCACCCTCGCCCGACTCAAGTGTTCGTCCTAACGAGGTTTGACTATACTTCACGACTCCCTGGCTGAGATGATACGCGTCCCATCCCGCGTGCGTCGTGCCAAAGGGAAATCCCCCAGCACCCTCGCCCGACTCATTCGTCTGCCACAGTCTTCCTCCTCCCCAATCGGTCTTCCAATCGTGTGAGTCCGCCGTCAGATGTATCCACTCGGTCTTCGATTGGTTGCCATTTAAGAACTACGTACCGAGAGTGTCCAATAGTGTTGGCAGATTGGTCTCTAGCCACTTGCGGTCCTTAAAATAGAAGTTGATTTCATCTGCATATCGGGTCTCGTGGGGGAGTAGGTGGTCTGTTGCTGGTCTGGTTGGGAAATTGGCTCTGCACTCTCACGTAGTGCAGCTTCGAAGTAGCATATATAGCACGGGACTGAGGCCATCCCCTTGTGTGGTACCAATCGTGCTGCGAAATGGTTGAGATGTGGCAGACCCAATCTTGACCGTTATTGTTGTATTGTGTATCAGGTTATGTATAAGGCAAACTTCGTCAGAGCCCGTAATGTTTTTCATGGTTTCCAGGAGCTTATCCCTGTTAATCGTGTCGAACGCTTTCGACATGTCTAGGCCGAGGATGTGGCAATCCCAGCGGTACCGTATCGCCTTGGCAATGAGATATACCGGGTCCACACTACATCTGCTGTGCTGCGACCAGCTCTGAACCCAGATTGCGAGTCGCCCAGGTACTCGGAGACTTGCCTGCAAATACGGCTGAGTACGACCAGAGAGAGAGAGAGGCGCTTTCGTACGGTATTTAACAGAATGATGGGACGCCTGTTAGCGACTGGGCCCTTGGTCTTGTTTGGTGGGAATTAGCGCTCCTGTACCAATGATGGATGACATATCAGTGCCGTTGTCGATGCAAGTGTTAATGAGGGAGGTGATGATTGATCCCAGCTCGTTCGTGGCATATTTGAGCAGGAGCATTGTCTGGTCTACACGCCCTGAGATTTCTCAATTGAGATGCTGCCTTTGAGATTTCATGAGGTGTGATCGGGTTGTTCAGGTGGCATAGAGTTAGTGGAGCCATCGGGGTGGTCGCTGGGTCAGCGAACTGGCTTGCAATATGCTCCCGAACACGATCTCCTTTGTCACAGTTCCTAAGCAATGAATGGCCATCCTGGGAGTGAACTGTAAGCGATGGCTGCTTGCCAGCTCTCATAGCTGATGCGGCAATGAACATCTTGGTGGAGTCGGGTGCCATTCTCTACGTGCTTAGCCAGCTTATCTTTTCTCTTGTTTGCTTCATCACGTTGAATTCTGCGAATCCTATGCGACAGCTGGTTTCTTTCGTGTTTTAGCGTGGCACAATTGGCCAGGTTGGAGTCAATTAGGATCTTGAGTTCATTTTGCTTCTTTGATAATTCTGCAAATTCTCCAACTTCTGCATTGGGCATAATGAGTATCTGTATTGGCACACTTCAATCTCCGAAGGAACCTTTGATATGGGCAAAGGTTGAGCAAAGCTCAGTGCTGCTCATTGAAATCCAATCGGGTGAGTCAAGCTGTCGCCCTGCACAAGATTCCATGAGCCGCCTGGTGTGGCATGGACTCACTTGATTGTATTTCATTGGGCTGCACCGTACCATTTTGTTTCCTCGTTCCCCAGGTTCTAGTGCACAGTTACCCAGTCGAAGGTCACTCGGCTTTGACGTCCTGAGCATTCACGCATGCAGCCGTGAAAGTTTATAGCTGACTCTCGTACTATTAAATATTGGTTGTGACGGGTTGAGAATGTAGTAAAATGACTCTTGTTCTGGTTCAAATTTCCCTTGCTATGGCTGTGCAATTATTACTGTTTGAAGTATTATTTAGACACTTGCCGTATTTCCCTGAATATATGTCGCACCTTTCTACACTTAATTTCAGGGCCGACAAATCGAGTGCGACTTACAATCGAGCATGACCCAGTTAGAACTGGTGCGACTTACAATCAGGGAAATACGGTACTACAGTCAACTTCGCTTAAAACGACACAAAATTGTCGTTATTCACAAAGTGTCGTTATACCCGAAGTCTCATTATATGTACAGTCAACATCGCTTATAACGACACTCGGCGGGGCATCAGAAAAGTGTCCTAATTCGCGAAGTGTCGTTATCCCCGAAGTCTCATTATATGTATTACAGTTGGATGGGACTTTGCTCTGGGCACGGAAATTCTCTCGTTATTCGCGAATTGTCGTTATATCCGCAGTCGTTATTAGCCAAGTAGACTTTAGATGATGTTCTTGTGTAACATTTCGTTTTTTGCTTGATAGATTGGATAAGCCAAAGAGAACGATATTGTGATGAGCTCCCCGCATTCTGAATTTGCGGCCGGTCTTGGAAGACCCCCGGAAAGGCAGTTGCTAGCGGAGCAGGAGTTGGAGAGACTGCTTCAGCGGTCCCGTACGTCGAGCTCCCTGCAGCAAAGTACAGGTGGTGTGCGACATTCAGCAAGCCTACCACTGACTAGCCAAACAGGACTGGAGAGTGTTGCGGAGGTGGATGCGCGCGAGTCGGCCATAGTCGCGGACGAATCTGGTGATGTGGACAGATCAACCCTGCAGAGGACAGCTAGTGCACCTGTGTTGTGCCCCAGTCGACCCATACCTGCTGTATATCGCCAGCAGTCAGCAAGGCCAGGGCGCGCAGGTGAACAAAAGCCATTCGGGAATGCATCTGTACGCTCTGCCAGCGTCCCTTTGCCGACTCACCGAGGACAAGCACATGTGCCTGAAACCGATGGGCATCATGCGGCCAGCACTGTGAACGAGCACGGCAGTGCAGGCTACTCCACTCCGCCAAGATCTGCAAGTGTGCCGGTGACTCCGGGGCACGAGTTCGAAGCACTCAATGCACAGCGTTTCGATGCACTGACGCAACATGTGAGCAACGCCAGTGCCCCTGGCTCTCCTGTGCAGGCCATGCATCTGTTAGATCATGATGCAAGCGTGCTCAACCCAGTCCGGGAATGCGGCCAGGCACCTCGTGACAACCTGGCATTGGCTCAGGGAGATGATAGCGATGTCAGGAATGAAAGTGCGATGCCCGATGATGAGAACCCTGCCATTCCTGTTGCAGTCAGTAAGTGTCCAAAAGGTAGCGATCCATGTATGCTCATTGTGTCGCATCGTTAATCAGGAGATACATAGAATGGGTATCAAACGATGATCCCTCATTTGGAACCCCTCTAAGCCTTACTTAGGGTCCTCAGTGCACATCCCGATGGACTTCTCTCATCACATACCATATTATCTCCATTGTGGGCTTACAGAACAGAACAACAAGGACAATCAAGGCTTGTTTGCTGCTACTTCAAGTTTCATGCTCTTGCAATCATCAGGGAAAAGATGTTGCCTGATGATTGCAAGAGCATGAAACTTGAAGTAGCAGCAAACACACCTTGATTGTCCTTGTTGCTCTGTTCTGTATTACACTCTGCCTCCGCGGTGTTGAGCGCTGTCAGCACACTGGGTACATCCTCCGGTCCATTCTAGGCTTATATATTTTCAACCAATCCTGACCCTGGGATTATATTGGAGACTGGGCTTCTACAAGAGACTGCGCTTGTAATGGAGATAATACGGTACCGGTACGTGTACTTGACTGATGTAATCATAATACTGTGCTCACGTCACTTTATGGTTCGTGTTAAAGGGGAAGTTAAGGCAAAAATTAAAATTTCACCAGTTGTAGTCTTCGGGGTGCTAAGTCGAATGGTCTTGGTCCGAGAAAGCTAAGACGCTCCCTTCCTACTTGAATCCCAATCGAACTCGCGCACTTCCACCGAAACTGGGTGACTGCGCCCTACTAGATTGGGATTTGTATGTAAAATGTCACTAAAAGCGCCACTTCGTTCTTATAAAAGCACGGATGACCGCGATTGGCCCATATGTTGTAGTCTTTTGGACGCTGAGTCGACTGGTTTTGGTCCGAAAAGGCTGCGATGCAGCGTTCCTCCTTTATTCCCAATCGAACATGGTTGAAGAAGCGGTCACGTGCTCCTGGGTGCCCAAATCACCTGGTCACCACGCCAGCAGGCGACAACTTTCACACCAAGGTTCAACTCGAGTGACAGGACTGCACCCAAAAAAGGTCAAACAGGCTAGTAAGTTGTACCCTGCAGGCACGGTGACCAGGTGACTGGCGTACGCATGAGCACGTGACCACTTGTTCAACCATGTTCGATTGGGAATAAAGGAGGAACGCTGCATCGCAGCCTTTTTGGACCAAAACCAGTCGACTCAGCGTCCAAAAGACTACAACATATGGGCCAATCGCGGTCATTCGTGCTTTTATAAGAACGAAATGGCGCTTTTAGTGACATTTTGCATACAAATCCCCATCTGGTAGGGCGCAGTCACCCAGTTTCGGTGGAAGTGCGCGAGTTCGATTGGGATTCAAGTAGGAAGGGAGCGTCTCAGCTTCCTCGGACCACGACCATTCGACTCAGCACCCCGAAACCTACAACTGGTGAAATTTTATTTTTTGCTTTAACTTCCCCTTTAAAGGGGAAGTGCATCGATTTTTCGAGTAGGATCCAGAAGAAAGGCAATTTGATATCGGTTCGAATGGTGTATCTCTCTCTTCCATACGATAAGCCAAACTTGCCAAATCGCCAATTGTATACTCACGTTGCCATAGCGACCAGCGTAGTGATGACGTATGAAAGGCTTAGCTCCACCACAGAGAAGGTTGATCAATGCAGAAATTGGTCGTTTTCAATTGTCTTATTGTATTCACGATGTGAAAGAAGTGCTGTGTTCAATGCTATTAGTGCCGTGAACTGTTTATCGGCCTTCTCTTGCACTTCCCTAGGCTGACTGTGCCTAGGAAATGGTTCCCCTAGGAGAAGATGCTTGGTACTCGTCATCTCTCCTGAGACATTTTCAGCAAATTTTCAAACCTACGGCATTATTTCATTCGTCAATCTCCACCACCCGTCGTCTCACCTGGCTTCAGAAGATGTTACGAGAGATAGGAGAGTCGCCAGGGAGCATCACATCCATCTTCAGGAAGTGGAAAGAGCAAATGGCATGGTCTTTGGCTGGGGAAATGCTGAACGTTTGATTTGTCCCAACCAAGATTTCAGCTTTTTGTTCGTAACTATTTTCTCTTGTCTGCTGATGTCTCCGCACTCCAGCATTCTCCTGTCGGTGTCACGTCCCAGTACACAACCGAGAGGACTACTAACAAACAGTTCACTGCACTAACAGCATTGAACACAGTCCTTCTTTCGCTTCGTGAATACAATAAACCAATTGAAAATGACCAAATTCTGAAGTGATCGACCTACTCTGTGGTGGAGCTAAGCCTTTCATACGTCATCACTGCGCTGGTCGCTATGGCAACGCAAGTATACAATTGGCGATTTGGCAAGTTTGGCGTATCGTATGGAAGCGAGAGATATGCCATTCGAACCGATATCAAATTGTCTTTCTTCTGGACCCTACTCGAAAAATCGATGCACTTCCCCTTTAACGTTATTCAAACTTCAGTTTGGACCTACAATCCCTCTACCCTCAGAAGTGTAGCTGTGCAAAGTGGGGTCTTCTGAGACCTGCTTGGATGCGGAATGATTTTCCGCCCGTGGTGCGACCCAAATTTGATTTGGATAGTCGTAATCTGGCATGAGAGTGACATTGATGCAACGATTAGGAGTTCGTGAAGTTGATTAACAAGCCCTGGTGGCTCTGATCTGCTCACTGCCATCCTCTGGATTATGAGCTTTACCGAAACGGCATGTAACAAACATACCCACTACAAAAATTCCATGTAAATAGCACTGTTGATGTCTGTTATGTGTGTTTCTGTATCGTGCAGATTTCCCCTTTGCCGCACACATCTGTGAGAGCGTACCACCTCCGTCCGCAAGCAAACCTAGACGGATCGAGTGCAAACCCGGCGAGGAGGTGACCGTGCTGGACTGCTTGCCCAGCCAGGAGTTCTTCGTGCACAACAAAAGCACTGGCCACCTGGGTGTTGTGCCGGTGACAGCACTAGAGGATTCCCGTCCACAATGTGAGCACAGCAACACCGGTTCTAAAATCCTATTCTTGTATAATATTATTTAAGACTAGGATGGAGGCAGAACACATGAGTAAAATATCTTGTCTATACATGCACCTACGCAAGAATGCACCACCAGCCAATTAGGACGTGTGAAAATATACTGATGGACATTTAACAAAAGCAGGTAGAGATCCACTGCACAAAAGTGCTCAATATCTTTCGATCGTGCTATTAATGCTAAAACGGTTCAACGACAAAACTACCAAGATCTCATTTGCATTGGACGTCTATACAATGTCATTTTTACATGTCCTAATTGGCTGGTGGTGCGTTCTTGCATAGATGCATAGGTAGACAATATATCATTATTATTGTCATTAGGAAATGTGAGTTACGAAGTCTGAAGAAAATGGAAAATGCTAGACGGTCTCTGCTGGGATAACGACTACACCATAGCTCAGTGGTTAGAGCATTGCTGGCCTCAAGCGAGTGTCCCTGGTTCGAGTCCTGGTGTTGGCAGTCAAGTTTTTCTTCAGACTTTTCCCGTTTGCGCCTTTCCCTCAAAAGAATGGATTATTTTTATTCCCGTAGCTATGCAAAAGACGTTACTTCAGTAACGTCTGGCGCTAGCCAGGGTCCACACAGCTGTTTGTGTGTTCGTGTGTTTGTGCCGCTGGCATGCCTGGCGCTATCCTGTACCTGTCAGGTACCGTACCATCAAAGACAGCTGGCTACAATATTCAAATAGGGCTTTCAAATGCAAGATCATAACGTGAAGCAACTTGGAAGAATGAGTACGTATGCAAAGTGTATCGGGGGAGTGCATGCAGGGCGATAGTGCGGGTTCGAATCCTAGGTTATGTCTTGAAAAAAATAGGAGAAATGAAAAATTTATAACATCCCTATGCTTTTTTGCCTAGGTCATCAAGGTGGTAGACGGTGTCGTATTACCCTTGCATGCAAAGAGAAAATTTATTTTTTTCGCTCAGGGAAAGCATAGCGTAGGGCCCTGAGCTTCCACGCTCTCTCGTTATTAAAAAGCTTACGTAAAGAATTGAGTGTTGCTACCTACATGGGAGCTCGCGGTTTTCCTGCCGACTTGAATTCTCACTTGACTGACTCACGACTGCCATCCAGAGCACACGAGAATTCCATCGAACCGTCCACTCGGCAAACTTGCAAGAAAACACCACGCTCTGCTCAGTACACAGTGTTTCGGGGAATTCACGCCTCATCAGTTGAGCTTGAGTAGGCTGAGGAAGATTGTGCCTGAAGAACACCACTTATATAGTGCTCTCTCCAGGCACAAACGTCACCAGGGATACCAGCTAACAGAGAAGCTCCGTTTCCAGCGCGACAAACACCTCGTGAACACCAGATAGCAGCGTGAGTCAGTGTCGCTTATGGAGGTGCTGGACAAGCGCTGAGGACCGTTGGTCATTCACAACGTTGTTGCCTCCAAATCATCTAATTAGCTGGTGACAACAAATTTGTTGTCCCCAGCGCGAGCTTTCCTCAGCCTTCTCAACCCCAACTGATGAGGGGTGAATTCCCCGAACCACTGTGTAGTGAGCAGGGAGTGGTGCTTTCTTGCAGGTTTGCCGAGTGGACGGTTCGATGTACTTCTCGTGTGCTCTGGCTGGCAGTCGTGAGTCAGTTAGGTGAGAATTCAAGTCGGCAGGGAAACCGCGAGCTCCCATGCAGGGAGCAACACTCAATTCCCCAAGTATCGCCGAAGTGGCACCAATCTCTTCTTCAAAAACCTACCTGTAGATAGAAAAGTAATTACCGTAACGCAATAAATGGAGCAAGCTGCTGCGCACTCAGTACAAGCACCATAAGCAAGTCTTGTTTTTGATTTGCCACTAATCCTTCTGAAGAGATGAGCACGAAAACGTTCAAGGAATAATTCTACATGAAAACCAGATTTGCTCATGGTGTTTGTACTGAGTGCTCAGCTTGCTCTATTTATTGTGTTAATTATTATTCTTTCCCCTCCTTATATTTTTCCTATAACTGAGAACCTTCCAAGTTGGAAGGCTGATGGAATGCGCATCCAATATGTGCTAGATCTATTAGCCAGTTAGTTGAAGAACATCAGTACCGTCGGTCAGTGTCGTGCAATGTTATCCCATGAGCTGATTGTTTAGTAACTGGTGGTGTTAGTGGACATTATAGCGTTACCTGCAGTTCCTTGGTTACGCTACAAGAAATCACATGGAAACGAGTTACGAAGCATCTACTTCGAAGTATCCACTACTGTGACAAAATAAGCAGTCAGAACGTGCGATAACAGGGCACAACACTGACATGTTACTGAGACATTTTCTTTATCTCTGATATTGCTGACCCACCCAAGTTGGATGGTGTTTTGCTTTGCTGCTTCAAATTGTAGTTAGACCGCATTTTCATGTTATTAACTGGTCCCGTCATGGCCCTGTAACAGTCGGCATTCTTTGTTGCTCTCACCTTCCCCTCATTGATCCTGCCATAACCTTGAACCTTCCAAGCTGGAAGGCTGTTGGTTTGCGCACTCGAGGTGTGTGAGAGCTAGGTCTTAGGTTGTTGAATGTCTCAGTAACATGTCAGTTTTGTGCCCTGTTATCGCACTTTCCGACTGCTAATTATCGTGTTACAGTCGTGGATAGTGCCTTCGTAACTCGTTTCCATGTGATTTCTTCTATTTTAATTAAAAATGAATTATTATTATTTAAACAAACGGCGAGGAGACAATAATTTGATAACCGCAATCATAAGACAAGCTGAATCGACGTTTGTTTATACTATATTCATTCAATGTTAAACGGTGGAGACAATGTGCAATAAAACGATGAAAATAGGAAGAAATAGTGTAGAGAAATATTAGGAAAAAAGTTACCACTGGGGTCAAAAATTTGAATAATGTGTACAACACAGAACCATTCTGGTATATCCCATGAAAATGATTGACTGTCCTGTCATGTCAACACACACACACACACACACAGACACACACACACACACACACACACACACACACACATACACATACACAAACACACACACACACACGCAAAGCAACGCAATTACTTGGTCCGCGTCAGCAATATTGTTGCTTATCTTTCAGCTTTGCTATTATGTCGCCAATGCTCACTTGGCAGCCCATTTCATCCCAATTTCGGTTAGTAAGTCAGCTTACTAGTACTTCCCCCGGAAATAAAAACTTCGTGACTTCTTTACATGACTTTTCAAGGAGTTACTGTGCTCAACAGAAGTGTTCTTTTGGAAGAGAAACACTTCAACACGTTCAATCGACATGTCTACAATATCTACAGGATCGATTAGTGGGAGTAGAGTCTCAGTCTGGATCGCCATCGCTCGACTCATCATGGCTGAAGCCGGTCCAAGTGGCAGGTCGATCGACGCGATGTCGTATGTCGCGGAGAAGATTCTCCGCGTTCCTGATCGTATTTGCTGTTACCTGAATGCCTTCTCCAACATCTCGGCGGACACCTCGGTACCGCTGCAGCACTGGTACTCATTACCGCCTCCGCTCTCGCTCGAGGACAAACACAGGCAGAGCCAAACATTTCAAATTTCCTCCGAGGGATATCATAGTTGTACCAGCACTTCCCGACTGCCCCGATCAGATCTCGCCTGTTCTCCTATGCGACCAAGGACACACCGTCGAGGCTGCTGGAAAAGGCGACATCAAGCACCGGGCAATCGTGTACCGTGGCTTTGTCCGCCCTGTGTTAGAGTATGGCATGCTGGTGTAGATGAGCGCAGCCCCCACCACCTTGGCCCGCCTCACTGCCATCCAGCGCCGTGCCCTGCACATAATTGGCGATGGATCATACTTCCCGAGCCTCGACATCCGCCGTACCGTAGCAGGGCTCTGCTTTCTGTACAAGCTGCACTCTGTGGGGGGCCGGAAATGGTGAAAGCCATTCTGCCACCATCAGCAGCCGCACCGCAATGCCGCATGTCTACTCGTGAGACAACCAGATCTGCAACACATCATCCATCGCAACTCACCAGTATTCTTCCTCCTCAGTCACGAAACAACACGATCCGCTCATTTCCCCACTCCCTCATCGCAACGTGGAATCGGCTCCCACCTACCCTTCTGCAGTCTCCCCCTTCTCGCAGAGGTATGCACACGTTCAAGAAAAACGTCAACGACCACTTGCGGCGCAGCAAGTGGGAGTGGGCCACAGACAGGCTATGATCTCTGCCAACACACCAGCCTAATTATACTGACCGCACT
Source organism: Sycon ciliatum (assembly GCF_964019385.1). Lineage (NCBI taxonomy): Eukaryota > Metazoa > Porifera > Calcarea > Leucosolenida > Sycettidae > Sycon > Sycon ciliatum. The sequence continues at coordinate 16,798,145 of NC_088650.1, forward strand.
CCAGCTCCCTTCTACCCCTCTTTGATCCCCTTCGCTCAGCCTTAAAATCCGATTATCAGTTCTCTCCATCCGTTCCTACGGTGCACTGCTTTTACTATTGTTTTGTCCTATCTCAATCTCAAATTCTCCCCATTATCGTTTGCAAAGCCGGTGCTTCCCTCTTGGATGCACATGTTTCTTTTCTCCTATGTATCGGCGCACAGGAGTAACGATGATTCTACCCCTCTTTGATCCCCTTCGCTCAGCCTTAAAATCCGATTATCAGTTCTCTCCATCCGTTCCTACGGTGCACTGCTTTTACTATTGTTTTGTCCTATCTCAATCTCAAATTCTCCCCATTATCGTTTGCAAAGCCGGTGCTTCCCTCTTGGATGCACATGTTTCTTTTCTCCTATGTATCGGCGCACAGGAGTAACAATGATTCCGAGACCTTTGGTCGGAGGAGTTACTTTTGCCCCGCCCCCACTTCTATCCAATATGCCACCGCCCCCGCTGTGCAGCATCTGATGGTACTGTGGTATTCTGTCGCAGTAATGTAGTTAGTGTGTGTTAGCATCCGCCGATCACACTGCCATGTTTGCATCTGCCGCGCACCGCTGCATCAGTGCATTGCGCACTTCACTCACACTGCCAGTGCATAGATTTGGGCACGCTTAGCCTGACGTCACACAACTGCTTCCTTTGAACTTTTGCTCACTGCACTCACACTGCCAGCGCATGGATTCGGGCGCGCTTAGCCTGACGTCGTACAACTGCTTCCTTTGAACTTTCTCTATTTTTCTTGCTGTTGGCTTCACTTCAAAGACTAGTCTAATTAGTGGTGACTTTTAGCTTGTGCCAGCATCAAATTTTCACCCTCCATCCCTCCCATCTTATCATCTTGCTAATGGTACTAGGGAACATTTAGCTCTATCGCTCCTAACTGGTCACTTGCTTCGCTAGTTGCGGCTCTTCACGAGCCAGTTGTTGCCAATTGCATTGGCTTCGCCTTGCAACCCCATTGTGGCACAATGTGGGTTTATTGCGCCTCCTCGTGAGCCAGTTGCTGCCAGTGGCCTGGCATTGCTTTCCAGCTCTTCGAGCTTTTGCATTACAAGACCAGTTACTCGAAGCAGCACACTATCTCCAAAACAATTCCTTGTTGCCTTGGGCTGAGTATGAGTGTGTGAGGGATATGGTGCTTAAGTACAAAAAATAAAACAATAAACGTTGAGGCCTGAGCTCTGCAGTGGCTGAGCGTTGACTTCTATTTTGAACGTGTTCATCTTGCTCTGCTGCGTGAAGTGACGATTGTCACATCTCTGCGTTTTATAGTTTTGACATCGTGCCGACTTGTTCGCATGCCGACAGGCGTTTCGGGGATGGCGAAGATTTAAAAACGCTAGCTGCTATTGCTATTCAGTTTCCACTCTTCTTGCTCCTCGGTGCCATTGTCCTGCTCTGTCAAGTTCTGAACTAAAACATAGCAACGACGAGCAGTGAGCGGAGTGCTTTTCTTCTCACTGCGCCTGGTGGACGAAAATGAAAAACATGTTCGCTTTGCTTTGTTTGCAACGTCGACACCTTTGCTCTGCGACAACTGTCGGCTCTCCAGAATATGAGTTATGCTTTCCTACGATTCCGAAATGTCATGTCAGTGTTCCAGGCTGACAGAACATTTTGCGGGCGGGTGACCCGAAACAACGAATTAATTCTGGGTGGCCTAAGCATGTTCTTATAATGGATGAGCATGTACGTGTAATGGATGAGCATGTGCGTGTAATGGATGAGCATGTGCGTGTAATGGACAAACGAAAATGAAAATTACACATTTTAAAAATTTACTCATGATGCATTTACTCATACACTCATTTCACAAGTACAGTCAACCTTGCGAATAACAACACTTGGTCATGCAAGCTGTGGTTATTCACGAGTTTTTATACCCCAGGTAGTTTTACATGAAGTGGCCCGTAAGTCAGAAAGACTGGTAGCCACTTCTTGAAAACTCCTGCCAAAAATCAACAGTTCCTGGCTGGATACTTGTTGCCAGTTCACTTGAAGAGGTCTGACAATATTGAACATTGTATATGTGTATGCATGTGTGTGTGTGTGTGTGTTGTGCGTGTATGTGTGTTCGTGTGCGTGTGTGTATGTGTGCGTGTATGTTCACGTGTGTGCGTGTGCATATGTCGATGTTTTGTGTTTTATGAACAGTTCATTACCATGCTGATGGGAACAGTGGCTTTGGAAGCAACGGTGATAACGGTCTTACGGAATCATTCGCTCAGGTAAGCATTGCCAAAAGATACCTTTTTAAACCAAGACCCATTATCCAAGCCGGATAGGTTCCGGGAAATTACACGGGTCAGTTGAATGTGAGATGCTGATGTTTTCTCACGAGCTATCCGTTCCAGTCACTCTTTGCGCGGTGACGATTTCTGCACGCTCCCAATCACTATGCTTGCGTGTGCAATTTCTTGTCTTTGCCTGTGAGCTGTGATCATTGTAAAAAATATAACACTTGCACATGCCATCACTGGTCTGGGCTGCGTCGGACCAAGCAGGCCATGCTCGCTATTGCGACCGGGTGCTGCAAAGACACTGAGTTACATAGAATTTCAAAAGGCGGTTTTGAAGCACGCACCGTTTTGAGCGATAGTTCTATAGTGCCATGCTGTCTACCTAAATGCTTACCCCCTGGTGCAATCTGATGTCGATTTTTACATATATGGCTGTGACTGTCGAGTTTGTCAAGTAGCTAGTGGACCAATCAGTGATAACTTGATTCTTTCTGGTCCAACATGGCTGTATTCCCACTAACGCATGCACGCACGCGTATACGGTTAAGTGATTACGTAATCAAGTTACTGTAAATCCGGAAAGTGTTTTTGTAATTTTGGCATGATAACGTGCAGAAAGTTTAAGGATGGCTACCTGGCCACCCATCTGTATGCGCATCTTTACACAGACACCTCACTCGTTAGACTTTCCGGTTTTACAGCAATAATTATGAAATTGTACTGAGCATCTCAATTCAAAACCTTGATGGTGCATTGTGTCAAGAAAGTTGTGCGTGGCATGGGAAGTTCTAGGACGCAGTAATCGATATTATAATCGATAATCGAATCGATACAAGGGAATTTTAAGGGGAAGTTCACCCTAAAATGCAAATTTCATAACCTGTAGCGAAAAATGCACTGATTCCAATGGTGAAAGTCCCAGTTTGATCAGAGCAGCCGTTCTCGAGTTATACATGTTTGAAGTTTGCACTAAATTTGGTGACATCATCATAACGTCATTCATTTGCCCATGCTAGGCCGGATTTATGACGTCAGACGATAGTTGAAAAGTGTAATCGTTTCACCCCTAGTAAAATTAAACGGGTGCAATATTTTACGTCCTCTTGCCTACATTAAGTTCTTTCCTCCTCTGTGTGCTCTTGTTCTCTCTTCTGTTCAGGAAGGGTCCGTGGAAGACTTGGCCAGTGCAAAGGAGACTGTTGTGCATATGTCCCATTTGGTGCACAACGACACGAACTGGAACATCTTGCTGCAGCGCCTGAGGCCTACAAATTTCACTCAGCTCGACTCGTATCTGAAGTCAATGGCACGCCGCGTGAGGATCTTGTGCCCTGAGGTCGGCCTGCGGGCGGTGTGCGAGGAGACGCGTCTCTTCCTAGAGGTCTGTAGCAAGCACATTGCCGTGGTTGAGCGCCATGCTACAGGCCAAGACGCCGCCGGAATACGTGCTGCCGACGCCAGGCTGCGCGTGCTTCACATCTGCGCCTGTGTACTGCTGCATTTGCCAAACAACGGACGCCACTACAACCAGCTGGTCAAGTCCGAAGAGTTCAAACTGCTCGTGGATGCGTGCAATCTGTGTGCCATCAGTGCCGTGAGAGTGGATCTGGCAGCAACCATCCTGGCCTTCAGAAACGGTCTTATCAGGGCACTGGTGGCCTCACTGCCCACCAGTCGCCATCAACAGAGCACAACTGTAGCTGGCTACCTGGCAATGACCTGCTGCAGTTCCAACATCTTCCTTCTCCAGTACCTGCTGATCGTGCAGGCGTGCATCTCGGCCAATGCTGGCAATCCCAAGGCAACCTGTATACCTTGGGACAAGGTGCAGCTGCGATGGTGTGACTTGCACGTTCCTGCAGCAGCGCTGATCCACAGTGTGTGCAACGAGGCTAGGCTCGGCTTCTACGACGAACTCAACCCCAGCCTGCCCGTAGAGGGGCTCGTCAAAGGACTTCTAGCATCCAGTCTCACAGAGTGGAGCATGTTGGAAGCCGCCGAAGCGGTATGGCCACTACTTAGTTGTAGCAATCTGGAGGATGAGAACATCAGGAGGATGATCAAACTAGTGGCCACTCAGTTTTCAAGCCAGAGTTCTCAAGCAACCCTTCAGTCGGAAGTCCACGCGGCCCATTACATGCCGCCTGATCAGCTCAAGTATCTCATTGAAATGCACGACAGGACTGTGTCTCTGGCCAAACTTCACCATATATTCACCTCTGTGGACGGAAGCACACACGAGCGGAGAGATAGTGCATTAAGGACAGTCCAGCAACTGGTCTTCGACACTTTCTATCAGTCACAGATCTTATCCCACCATGATCCGTGTGCTGTTATCGAACATGGTTTGACCTCGGATGATGTTGAGCAGCAATGGGCGTTCTCCTGTATTGCTCTGGCCATTGTCAATGGACAGCAAATCAACAGCTTCTATACTAGCTGGGAGCAAGCGGCCAGCATATTCGATCGCCTTGCTCGGTTGGGCTATGGCAGCCAGATGGAGGCATCGCTGGAGGACATACTAATCTCCCTGCATACCTCACTGGGTAGCAATCCACTGTACACTGTCAATGCTATCATGAAGTCAGAGTTCCTCCGCCAGTGCCACAAGCCGGGAGCGAACCTCAGTGGACGCGTGATATCACTGCAAGCGACAGAATCAGCAGCGCACCTCATCCTGGCAGCAAACAATTGCTTGATGGAAGTACAGAAGTCGAGCAGGTCGTCTGACTTCAGCAGCAGTTTGTTCTTGTCTGAACACTGTGCCATGAGGCTCTTCTGGAAAACCTACTGCAACAGCCTGCACGGAGCATGTCAATCGCTACAAGCACATGAAGTGAGAGACTTGCATGATGACCTAGAAAGACAGCTGAAAGAAATCGAGCAGGCGCTGGCAACTTCCACTTGCACCTCCATCCTTGCTGGCTGCCTGGCATCGACTATGATGGAAATATTGCAGCTTTCCGAGCCAGAGTTTCACCAGGAGCCATCCGGCACTCTTCTTGCGCTGTTGCGCATCTGCTCACACATACAGAAAGTCCTGGGAGCGGAACAGTTTCAGCCATACCATGCTCAGGCGGGCACGATGGCGATGTTTGTGAACTACACAGACACGCTGCGTCGCATTGTGATTTGTGTGGAGAGCTGTCAGTACACTCGCAAGGAGTTTGACGACTACTATGCACATCATGGCAACATGAGAGCTCTCTACGCTGCTGCAAATATCTCAATTGTGCACACCATCGAGAACTTTGATGATGTCGACATGTCCTGCCAGCGCAAGCTAGTACTGCTAAGGTGGCTGGCATTGAGGCGAGTGCCGAATGCGCGACGCAGGCATGATGAACTGCTGTCCGCTTTTGCAGAGCAAGGCTCGCATCTGTGTGAGGTCAAAGCGCTGCTGGAGCAAGTGGATAGCGAATACACACGCCACCTGTCCTACCCGATTGGTCCTGGCCAGCATCATTGCCCAGCTCACGAATACATAGTGTGCACGGTGGCAAATAGCAACTTGTGCAGTGCGCTGTCTCCTGATGTCGGTTACGTCCTGACTGACTATGAGTGGATCAACAACGTCAGGGACTGCCTTGTTCACGTTTACCACAGCGTGGAACATCTTCTCTCGCCAAACACGGAATATATCCATCTTAGCAACCTGGCTGGCAGCATAGCGAGAAATGAGGCAACCCATGGCGGGGATGGCATGGCGCTCTTCACGCTCAGCAAGGACACGAAAACAGTGCTTGCCAATTCTGTGCCGCATCAAACGAAGCAAGAAGACATTAAGCGGCTGCAAAGACTGCTGCATTGCATTGCCTGGGCAAGGTTGGGCATCGATGGCGTTCTGACAGCGCTTGAGCTGAGCCCCCTAGCTGACAGCTACGTCAAACATCCATGGAAGAAATTCAAGCAAATGAAGCCGAGACTTGATGCACCTCTCAGCTCAGTGGATGCCAACTTCATTGGGATATACGAGCTCACGTCAGGATTCGAGGAACATCACTACAAATTCTTCAACCTGGTGCGCCGTGGGATATGCAATGGAATGTTTGCATTCTTCAGGGACGAGCTGTGCAAAACTGACCAGACCTCTAGTGTCCGGACAAGGCTCCAGCTGGTTAATTCTCGACTTGAAGGTGACACGCATCGCACTGCTTTGACGAGCTCGCTCCTGGATGTAGAAGATGCAATAAAGCCATTCTTTACCGGCGAGGCTTCTCAGATTCTGCAATCATTTCAGACAAAAGTGTTTGACTGTGGTATGGTCCTGGACACAGCACAGAACATGGGAACTATTCAACGCTTGCTGGACACACTCGCCGGCAATGCATTCGACACCGCCAAAGAGATCCTGACCTGCTGCCTTCGAGACAATGCGCAGGCCATCGTGGAAATATTTCACGAGCCCGGGCAACCGTACCGCTATCGGTGCTTGCTTGAAGTGGATAGCTCTGGCAAGGATCCCAAATGGCAGAGTATGTCTGAGATGCGCCAGTTCCATGTGTGTCTTCCGTATCTGTACCATATTGAGCAGTGGAAAAACTTGGCCCACGGGATGTCAGAGTCAATTGCCATTTTGGAGAAGCTCCTTGGTAAAGTACAGGAGTTAGAAGCATGCGGATGTTTCAACTACCTCAGACAGATGCAGTGCATTCAACTACCCTTACTCAAAGATAACCTGTCTACAAGACTGGCTGAAGTGTGCGAGAAGCTGTGCGTCTGGTATGAGCTGCTCGCCGACGCAAAGTTGAAATGTCCCGCACTACGCTTGTTCTCTGACTACGACATCGGGAGCATGTCGGAACATGTCCAGATGTTGACAACAGATGGAAGATCCGACCACCGCCAACATGCCAGTCTACTATTGTGGATTCTGCTGTCTGCATCGCATTTGATCTCATCAAAACCTGAGCAGTTGACACAGCCTGGCTTACTGTCTGCATTGGAACAAGTTGGATCCAAAGAAGACGACAACGTTCTTGACCAACTGGTGCGGCTGCTACGACTTGTGACAAACAGGCACTCTGTGAGGCCGACGAGAGATGGCATCCATGCACTCGCACCAGTCGTTCAGCAATACCTGTGCACTGTTGAAGGATGCCACTCCTTTGACGACAGATCCGATGCGCTGGTGTCACTGTTTTGCCACAGCTTCCGCGACCACTTACCCTGCCGCGCTCAGTTTCTCTTCTGTTCCCCTCACACCACCGAGGCAGAGCTTCGCAGCTTTAGCAATGCAGTAGGTAATTCCTCTGGCACATTTGCTGTGGTCGGAATTGATCTGCTAACGGCTGACTGCCTGTCCGCTCTGCTGGAGCTGCAGCAGTTCTTAGCACAGCCACGCCAGCAGCAGGAGCATGCTTGCACAAGTAGCAAGGTGTTCTATCTGGCTTACAATAGTGCTTTCCACAGTTGTTGGCCGAAACTGATAGAGCTGGAGCAAGCAGTCATTCCGAGAGGCAGTGTGGACAATTTACGCACTTGCTACAATGCCCTGGACAAAGCAGGCAAGTTTTCCCTGGGTTTGGAGCTGATTGTTGTTGGTGGTCCTGCCGGTGTTGGAAAGACGACTTGGATAAATGAAATGTGCCGTCGTGAGGATGGTGCTCTGCCGGTCGTCATTGATCTGATTCAAGTGGATCGCACAGCCGACATATGTCAAGTGCTGATGGTCGCAGTTCAGGGCAACGAGCGACTTCAGCAGCGCACTGGCAGCATTCACTTCCGCCTGCCGTCCAACGCCAACCTAGCTGATGTTGATCGGGTTTTCTTCGAGCTGGTGTGGTGTGGTGCCATGCGCAGTACCGACACCAGGCATGTTGTCGCCATTGAGCCAAACTCAGGCAGGAAATTCAAGTGGTTCATAGAGATGTGTGAGGACGGCTTCTCAGATTGTGACACAGACAACTCAGTATATTGCATGCTGCCATTTCTAATGACGTCGTTAGTGTGCAAGCCTCTGCAGCGCACTGACAGCAAAAAGATGATACTGTCCACTGAACACGAAAAGCTGGCACGGCTGCTTGACTTGTTCTTCCGACACGAGCTCGGGACGGATGTTATTGATGGCAATATCAGTGTGCTTTGCTCCGACTGGGTCATTGAGAAGCAGAGCTTGTATATGTTTGACCGCTTGTTCCGAATGTATGGTCTCCCACGAGATAATCGCGTTCAGGAAGTCTTCTGCCTGAAGTACATTGCGGCAAAGTGGAAAACAATGCTTGAGACCACCAAGTTACTTAAGGATGGTGTCTCCTATAAGGACTTGGCCTGGGAGGTAATGCATCAAATCATCCTGGAGGCAAAGTACCTGGCCACGCCCAACCTGAGGTGTGTCTTCCGTGGATGTTCGCAGGCTTTTCTTGCTTGTGATGCCTTCTCGTTGATGGCCACCAACATCACACAGCAGAATGTGCCCAACTTGCCCGTGCTTCCTAATCGTAACGATCGAACACGCAGTCGATCCTGGACCTACATTCCAGTCTCGCGAGAGAAGCAGATCGCACTACTCAGCTGGGCATTCCAAATAGAGAAGAGAGATGTTGAACGCCTTGTGTCGGATAGCAAGTTTGTCCTGACTGCGGACTTCACTTTCAAGCTGATCTTGATCAAGCAGCGTCAGCAGCTCGGCTTGTCTTTGATCCTGGAGAGTGAAACAGGTGCTGGAAAGACCTATTTGCTTAAGTTTTATACTATGCTGTCTGCGTTTGCCACCGCTAACAGCTCTAGAATGGAGGCCGCCCACCGTGCGGAACCCAGGCTGTTGAACCTGCTGAAGCAGATCATCTTTGGACCGCTCTGGACTGAGCTAAGTATGCTGAATCGCATCCAATACCCGAGATGTGGCTCAGCCTGGCAACCATTGCCTGATCGTCTGAAAGGACATCTTGGATTCAGCGAAGGTTGTGACTGGCATGACTTTGGAACGGAGCACCTGTTCGAGAGCTGGCTCCACTTCCTCAGCCTCTTGCGACGTGAACCCGCGTCCAACGCAAAGAGACTTCTGCAGGAAGGGATTCGTTCTTGGTGCAACAAGCTAACAATACTGGAGCCTCTGTCCATTGAGTTCTCTGAGCTCCTTGCGGATCCTAATTTGACAGATGCTCATAGCAAACGGCTGCTGGAAGGCTGGCTCGAAACGAAAACCAAGGATCTGTTCCGAAAGATGCTTGTGCACCCTGGTCTCGTCAAGGAGGACATCAGGCGGTTTCTACTTGATGATGTGGTGAATTTGGCTGAAAACACGCATGGTCACTCAGTTGTTGTGTTTTTCGACGAGTTCAACACATCTAGGTACATGCACTTGTTCAAGGAAATCATGCTTGATGGGACATTTGACGGCCAAGCTATTCCCCACCACGATCAGCTGTTCTTTGTTGCCGCTCTCAATCCGTGCAATAAAGAGGATCAGGTCCACATCAATGGGCCGTGGAGCACTAACTATTTTGCTTTCGAGCCCAATGCGACTGAAGATGATGAAATCTTAAAGAGGTGTGACCGCGAGCTTGGCCAGGTGTACAATATTAGCGTAAAGCTACCCACCGTTATGAAATATCATCGCTGGATCTATCAGAGCCTGACTGGCCCCGACGAGCTGTTTGAATACACCGAGGGAAAGATTGACTTCCTGAAGACCGACCCGCGCCTAGACGCCATCAATGCCGGGGCTCAGTTCTCTGATCGCATGCTGGGTGTCCTCAAGGAGTTCCTGTTTCATTCATATTGTTTCTGTCGAGACAATGTCACTCGGAGTTTTGTCAGCCAGCGTGATGTACAGCGTGTCTTCAAGCTCATACCGCACTTCTGGAGCATCGAGACAAATCTTTTGGAGCCCGACGATATTTCTGACGCAAACCAGGTCCTTCAAAAATGCATCCTTCTCTCCATATCCTTGGTGTTCTTGGTAAGATTGCCGCTGGAGCCGACTCGCAAGTATCGTAGGGCATCCCGGGCCAAGTTTGATGTCTACGTTTCCAATCACGTGCAGCGTAAGTTTAAGGCCATCAAACTCTCCCTGCAGGCTATGCTAGAGGACGAGATCAACAGAGTGGTGACCAAGGAGAACTTTCTCATTCCGTATGGCGTGGCCCTGACACCGGCGCTGAAGGAGAACATATTCTGCATGATCGCTTGCATCCAAGAGAAAATTCCAATGGGCATCATCGGTGAGCCGGGCTCATCGAAGACTCTCTCCTACCAGATTGTGCGCCAGAATTTGTCCGGTGAGCACGGGTCTGTCACCAAGTTTTGCCAGCAGTTTGGTGCGATAGATCCGTTCTTTTACCAGTGCTCGCCCGAGTCCAGCACCGATCAGATTCAGAAGCTGTTCAACAGTGCCATTGACAGAAAGGACTACTATCGTAAGCACCGGCCTACGCCAGTGTCATCCGCTCTGAAAGGAAGAGGCACCAGAGTCACTGTGTTCATCGATGAAGCCGGACTGCTTAGTGTGAAAAGGAACCGCATGGTGATGAAAGTACTTCACCCGTACCTTGACGAGCCCGAGGTCTCATTCGTGACGATGTCCAACCACTGGTTTGATGCTGCCAACACTAACCGCATGCTGACGGTGTTCCGCTCGCGTGCAGCAGGGCAAGGACGGTCCAGGCAGGAGGAGACCGGGCAAGTGGAGTCCAGGCAAGGAGAGTCTGGGCAAGAGGACTGTGGGAAATCACAGTCTGGGCATGACTTGATCAGCTTGGCTTATGGCTGCCTGTGCTTGCAGCCTGAGCTGTGTCCACCTTCCCTGGAGCAGTTTTTGCATGGTATATGTAAAGGCTACCGGCGAGTTTGCCAAATGATTCCCGACTGGTTCCACCAGCGTGACCTGATCGCACTGTTCCGCTTCTTCCTGCGCTCCAAACTGGTGACCGGATCCGAAGAGATCAATATGACGGCTGATTCCCTCCTGAGGGCGCTTGAAGAGAGCTTTGGTGGCCGGCATCCAGAAGAGTTCAAGGCCATAGCTAATGCCTTCTTTGAGGAGGTTCACAGCCGCCTTGCGTCATTTCCGCAGGAAATTGATGTTGCCTCCCTGCGCACTCCTATCGACATAGCACTTCAGCTGCGCAAGAAGCTGCACCCTGAAAATGCATCCGAGCACTTCACAAACCTCAGTGCAGTTGCACCCCGCTACCTACTCTTCATCGATGACTATGGCTGCGATTACAACACTGTGGATATGTTGTATCAACTGGGAGTTCTATCCAGAAATCCTGGCCAAACCCTGGTCTTTCAGCAGGACGACGAGATGAAACAGGGAAACGATGTGCAGTGTGCAAGTATCCTTGCTCAGCTGCGTCAGTTTCTCAACCAGCCGTGCACAGTTGTGATTGTCAACTCCCCCAGGCTACATGGCTACCTGTATGAGCTCTTCAACAAGAACTATCTGATGCTACAGGAAAAGGGCAAGCGCTGTGCATTTTCGAACATAGCAATGGGAGACGGTACTTTTCCGTGCCAAATTCATCCAAATTTCCAGTGCATTATCATCTTGAGCAGGGAGATCGCGACGAGAGAGCGAACACCGTTCCTAAGCCGGTTTTCCAAGCACACCCTGCACCCGTGCCAAGGCTGGGAGTATGTCCTCAGGAACACGGATGCAGATCGGCTACTGCGCAGCGTGCAAAAGCAGTGCGAACTCTTTACGACCCAGATGAATGCACACTACTTCTTTGGAGCTGGCAGTGACTCTACTGCCGCACCAGGGAAGGTAGTAATAGAGGAAGGAACTCCCAGAATGTCATCGTCAGCTGCTGCCGACCAATTGCAGTGGTCTTCCATGTTCAGTGGTACATTGTTCCTTCAATTCCTCAACTTGCTAAAGTCTAGCGGTAATGGTCGGTTTTCAGTGCACGACCGAGGGCAAGCGCCCGCTGGTGACTTTGTGCGGCTTGCCACACGGAGAATTGTGGCTAGCTACTTTCAGCTCATGCCTCTTGAGTCCTACATATCTTCCTGCCAGTTACTTACCCCGCCGTCAGCCTATCATAAGTTCTTCGTCGAGAGCCGCCAGAACTCGTTCACGCTTCGAGCTATACTGGAGAACACACTGCGCACAACGGAGCATTCCAGAGACAAAACGGCGAAGCTAATGCTTCTGACGAAATCTACATCATGCGACGTTCAACGGCTGACAAGATCCAGCGATCTCCGAGAGAGGTGCCTTGGCAGAACTCTTTCGGAAATGACAGAAATACACATATTAAGCAAGTTTCAGCATTTCTCTGAACTCCGACAAGCCATGGAGGAATTTAGCCGAGGACCAATGGCGTGTACAGTATTCTCTGTGGATGTGTCACAGCCATCCCAGAAATCCGCAATTGGTCCTCTGAAGAGACTCATTGACGATCACTGCACTCAGCTGCGCCGGAACGGCATCAAGCAAACCAAACTGTTTGTGATACTGCTAGATGTTCTTCTGAAGAACCCCCTGCACAAGGATGCCTGCGGTGCCATGCTGAACGGCTGGAAGTCCAACTTTGTCTCCGTGGACAGTCTATCCAGCTGCTGTCCCATCTCTATCCCCGAATTCCTCTCCTTCACAAAGTGGTCCGGCAGCTGGGAGCCTCCCGGCAGACAGAACCATGTGTCACGGCTAAAACCACTGTTGGAGAAGCACGTGGATCTCTTCTGTGATCACTTCTGCAGAAGTCTGCACGATGTTCGCATGAGTAATGCCCATCTGGAAATGCTTCCTGCCTCTGTACGACCGCTGTTTGCTCCGATTTCAGCGAGCAGTCCATCACACTCTGAGGTACGCCTCAAGGCACTGAAATGGGTCATTGAGACTGTTCCAGGAATATTTGCTTGGCTTGCCAATGCATTGATTTCCTGGCTGATAGAAGAAGGAAGTGAGTGGGCAGAGAAGTTCTCCAAACAAATAATCAAGCAAGACATCTACGTCAGCCTGGAGGACCTGATTTTCGTTGAAACCGATGCAGCCTTAAAGGACCTGATGCAAACATTGCTGTTGGCGCTCCTTAGTGACTACAACCTACACAATGTTCTACAGCTGGTCGAGCAGAAATGCCTTGTCGAGAAGTTGCTGATGCTTGTTCCTGCACGGAGAGTGGATTTGGCTACCGACGGGCGGCTTTTTCACGGCAACAGGCACCTGTACACGACACCTTTCTTTCAGGAATTTATCACGCATGTCAACGCTGCAGTGTCTACGGAGAGGGAAACTCTGGGGGCTGTTCACGAAGGCATGATGAAAAGTGTTGTTGTCCGACCACTTCTCGATATGCGTGCATTCCTCGAGCTGTGCGTTGTTGACAGCTTGGTGTACAAGTTCGACTGGAAGAAGCCGAGGCTCACCCTTGAGGTAGCTGCCCGCTTCGTCCAACTGAACTACACCGAACAGATGGCGTTTGGAGTGGAAGGCCCGCCAGATCTCTTCTCATTCACCCATGTCCACATACGCAAAGACCGCCAGTTACTGTTGAGTGCCTTGCATGGCTCGAATGCTCTACTGAAGTTAATAGGTCGGGAGGCATGTGCAGAAGAAGTCCATCAGCTGGTGGGTGATACGAATCCAGCACTACAGGCAAGGGACCTGCTTCACCGCTTGGGCTGTGTTCTAGTGGAGAAGCTGTGGTCTGAGCTGAACAAGATACTATGCAGTGGCAGCTATGAGCCAGATAAACTGCTGCCACAGTTGTTGAGATGGAAGAAGACGGTGGACTATGCGTTCCAGTACTGGCCATTCCACTGTCTGCAGTCCAGCAAGTCCAGTCAAGGACAAGGCGCAAAGCAACCAGTCGATGCAGTGCCTGAAAGCAGCACCGGCCAGGTGAAGCTTGTTGTCGCTGCTAACCTAGTCCTGTCCTCTCTGACCAGTACGAATCCTCATCCACTGCTGAAGGTTCTGCGCACTCTCATACCTGACGACAATGCAAGAGATGTTTCACTCGACAAGATACTGGACCGACTCCTCAGCCAGCACGAGGAGATTCACCTTCCGAGCGAGATCGTCCAGTTAAAGTACGGCTGTGGTGAGTGGTTGGTGCAGAGATTAATGCTGCAGACTTTCTCGACTGTCGGCGAATGCGTGAACGACCATGACTTTGAACTGCTGCTGACTTGTATTCACGGTTCATATGCCATCCTTCGCTTTGATCACTGCTACATGCCAGGAAAGTCTGGGGCAGCACTGCTTGCGAAGATTGAAGACAAGCTGGTGAAGGACCTGAATTGCCCAAGATCACGTGTGCAGCACGGCATGGAGCAGGCCATCAGCAAATGGATTGGTGAACTGAAAAGCGCGATCACTCAGACATTCACGCCGGGCCACCTGCCTTCGGGGACATCGTGGAGGGCCAAGCGCAAAGAGCCGGTCATGCCCTTGGAACAGGCGTTCTATGAGCTGGCGTACATGTGGCGACGACAAATCCGGCTTCCGAATCTCGACGCCTTCGAGCACCACGTGAATGCAGCCTGCGATGACAGCATGAATGTGAGACGTGATTTCAGAAGAGAAATGCAAGGCACAACTCCACTCTCTACATTGTCCATCCAGGAAATGGCCAAGAAAAGAATTGCCATTGAAGTCGCAGCAGCGCGAATTCGAGAGTATGCTCAGCGAACTCACAGACAAGGATCTATCGCAGAACAACAAGGATTTCCTGACGCTCAGCTAATGGCCAAGTTGTTTGCAGCGATAGAGGAGGAGAGTGTCTTTCTTGACCTTTTCACCTGGAAAATAGCGACGACCATTAACTGTCTAACGGCTCAAGATGCCATCTCTGGAATTGGTGACAAGTGGGCTGTGACGCTCTCCGAGAGATGCAGGCCTTTAGTGCCATTGCAGTACAGTAATTCTCTCTTGTCCAACTCCATCAATACAGCAGAGTGTGAGATCTTGCCCTGTCTCGTGCAGCGTAAAAACTTTGCAGGTCCACGTCAGGATCTCAACAGCTCGCTGAAAATCTCCGGCTTGCCGAAGACATTGCACCTATTGGCGCAACAAGATGGAAGCAGCTCATATTTTCGTCGCATGGAGGCCTGCCTAGTTTGGAAGGCATTCAATGAAGATTTCAAGTTAAACAGAATTGGCATACAGACTATGTACAGCAAGCTTGCACCAGGTGGCAATCTGGAAGGCGTGTATCGCCTACTCTTTAGCAACAGTGGACCTATTTGTGAGGAATTTTGGGACATGATCGGTGGCAATGGTTCTGCAGCAGAGTATCACATGCTGGAGGAGATGTATGTGTCCACTCTAGTAGCCATCATTTCAATGGGTCCCAATTGTCACTTGCACACTTGTGTCTACTGCCCTGACATTCTGAGGGGATCGTACATCTTTGGATCACTGTCCAGCCACGGCAAGCAGCTGGGCCAGGCCGAAGCACAGTCTTCGATCATTGACGGGTTTCTGCGCATGTGCGTGCCAGATGATGTCCATGGTCTTGCGTGGCCTGTCATGGCGTTTGAGGCGAGAAAGCGTCCATCGCGCTTGTCCGTGTTGGGCGCTATGCTCAGTTCCTTGCTGACGTGCATTGCACTCTGTTGGCATACCGTTCTGTTTCCGACCGCCACTGACAATGTGATTGCCGACCAGGACCATGACCAGGGTCTCTCACCACCAGATGCACGGTCATTACTGACAAAGAGGTGTCTTGCAGCAGCACGCAGCCTGTTCAAGGAGATGTCGCGTGCCGAACTCAATATGTCACCACTGAGCATGAAATCGTACATGCTTACTTCTCTCCAATGCATGGTGGAGCATGCCAACAACCCCACAGGACCCACCTTCAGGGCTAGTTACATCAACCTGCCTCAACTGGAGGAAATGGAAGCCGCCTTTCAACGTGATGTTGTAGAAACAGCACTTGAAACACACTGTGCCACTCTAAACCGCTATCTGACCAGATCGCTCGGTGAGAGCTTCGCAGCACTTCACTGGGCACAGCTCCGGTCGCAGTACAACTGCCAAAGAGATGTTTGGTACGCAGCGCATGCCGACAACCCAATCCTGGCTTACGTAATGGCGTATCACCCACGCCTGCAGCTTGTCAGGCGGCTGCTCAGCATCATGAAGTTCTTTGTTGATATCCATGCATTTGGAT
Source organism: Sycon ciliatum (assembly GCF_964019385.1). Taxonomy (NCBI): domain Eukaryota; kingdom Metazoa; phylum Porifera; class Calcarea; order Leucosolenida; family Sycettidae; genus Sycon; species Sycon ciliatum. Next base: position 16,814,499 of record NC_088650.1, read on the forward strand.
CAAGGCAGTTCTACCTTGCTGATGTTATAACAAATACCTTGGCTGTAAAGGATGGTATTGACTTGATTGGCGGTCAGGCAGGTCGACTCCTTCAGGAAACGTTTGAACAGGCTAAGGTGGATTACAACATTATCAGTAAGGCCATCAGCAGAATGCCGATGGAAGTAGTTGGCCCATGGCAACACAGTCCCATCGTTGATGCTACACCACTGAAAGATCTTGTGAACGTCCACAGACCCCAGACGCAGGGCTCGCGCCTGAATCATCTGATCACTCTCGTTCTGTCATGGCAGACGGCGCTCTACACACTGTGCTCTCGCCACTCCAAAGTAGCACGTTCCCCTCTAGATATGTATCTGGCACAGAATTTGCACGCAGAGGCAGTGATGCCCGCAGACGTCATTGCACACAATGGTGCTGAGCTGCTGGAGATGAGCAGTGATGACTTGGAGCAGCTGCTACGTGTTCATTGCCAGCATGATCGAAAGTCGCGACGTCTGGTCATGAACATTGATGCGGACACCATGGAAGTCCAAGTGGTGACGCGCCATATCAGCAAGATGCGGCGAATCAGCTGGGATTCGTATAGCAGCGCGACGCATTTCTTCTTCCAGGATGAAGATGGGTTTGTGTTCAGCGTCACACCAAGCAGCCCCACTAAGAAGACGGACCTTCGTCAGGATATCGAACTGGAGCATGTGCTCTTCAACATCAGCAACGCCCAGTTGACTGACACACTTCTAGACCTGCGACAGCTGATGAGAGACATCAAACAACAAAACTGGCCGGACGACGGCCAACGTCACAAGCAGAGTCTCGACCAGTACATGGAGCATGCACGGCAGAGCCACAGCGTTGAGTATCCAAACCTGCAGGCATTCGGGCGCTTCATCCGCCTTGAAAACTTGGGCGCCCTGCAGCTTGCACTGGAGAGGCGGCAGCATCGCAGTGAGTTCACGCAGATTCCACGTAGCCTGGCTCACGCCATGAGAGGGGAAGACCAGAAAACTATCCTAGAACAGCTAGAGGAATTGGTGCATGCCAGCGGTGACCTGGCCAGGTCTGTGGAGTTTCTGAAGCGTTTCCGTGACGCTCTGCTGACTGTACAGCGGCAGGTGGAAAAGCAGCCTAGCCTCAGTTTACTCACTCTTCTAACACAAGATGTCGGTACCGAGAGCACTGAGAATAGCTTGGATGAGAGTGTTCTTCATAGCATCCTTCCCGTAGGAGTGCTGGGTCTTCACCTCAAGCAGCTCGTCATCATGGTGTCGTCTTTCCTGAAAGAAGTAACAGCTAAGCAGCTAGAGCAAGAGATCTTGTCCAAGACACCCCGTGATCCATGCTGCCTCGAGGTGGTTCGCAGGCCGAGTGCTGCGGATGAGCTGGCCACCTCTCTGGTCGTGGAGGTGGTTGATTTGAACGACACGACGCGGCCAGTGAAGCGAGTGGTCACCGCGCAGAGATCTGATTCTGTGCTTCACGTGATCAACCAAGTACTCCAGCGGCTGAACTGTACACTGACCTTTGCATTGTACGGCATGGGAGGGAAACTGTTCCAGCATTCAAAAGACCAGAAAGTTGATATCTTAGCCCGGCGGCATGCACAAACGAACAGCATTGGCGAGCTCACTGTCACAGTTTATCTGCAAGAAAAAGAAGAAGAGGATGAGTAGTAAGTATACTGTAATTGTGATGTAAAAGGCGGCGAGGGGACAACAATTTTATAAGTGATGCAGTAGAAAGAATTCATTGTGCTTTTGTGTACCTTGCTGTGTGTGTGTGTGTGTGTTTGTGTGGGTGGACATGACGGCACAATTAATTCTTTTTATCGCATTACTTAATTGTAATGTCCTATTATTTCCTCGATCGAAGCATGCAAACGCGGTCTCTCTGCTGGAAACGTCAGAGAGGGCGGCCTTCCATGGCCGCCCCACCTCCAAAGTCGGTGCGACGGGCCTGTGCTTTGCTGCTTCGAATTGTAGTTAGACTGCATCGTCATGTTATTAACTGGTCTCGTCATGGTCCTGTAGCAGTCGGCATTCTTTGTTGCCGTGGCAGCGAAGCAAACGCCCAGTGTCTGGCTTTTCAGCTTCGCACTGGACGCACGCGGTAGAAGACCTGAACATTGTGAACGCTCGGGCGAAGGAAAGAATAGGTTCCGATCCAATGATTCCAATGCGATGTGAAGATTGGAAACCTTTTTTCCGCGTCTCTATAAAATTTCGCTGCTTGAGCGACACAGAGACTGAGACCGACGTGACCGTACCTGTATGGAACAGTGTACGTGAAGGTTTCGAGGTCGCCTAGTATCATGAGTATGACTATGACCATGACGATGTCTACGTGACTCTGATTGTGAGGCTGTTTCTGCCACGAACCGAAACAGCACAAGCGCGGACAAGAATCTGGGCATGTTGAAGGGGATGTCCCTTCACGTCTCCGTGGATCAAGGCGTGGACTTGGTACATAGTCATTGTATGTTTGTAGCAGTGTGGCGTTCCCGTATCCCTGGTGATGGCAACCATCTGTCTTTGAAGTAATGGCAGGGTGTCAGAATGTCAGCCACTTCTCTTTACTGACTTTGGTGAGGAGCTGGTTTGGTTGTCATTTGACTTGTGGTGATCCGTCCACAATACACGTATGTCGGCAGTCCCTTCAAATTTGGAGGAACAGTCGTGTAAACATTAGTAGTCCACAGTGCACCACAAATGTATGAGAATGTAAGCAGTTATCACCAGAAACTATTACTATCAAGAAGAGGTTGGTGGGACTTCGGCGATACTTGGGGAATTGTGTGTTGCTCCCTACGTGGGAGCTCACGCTTTTCCTGCCGACTTGAATTCTCACAACTGACATGTTTCTGAGACATTCAACGACCTGAGACCTAGCTCTCACACACCTCCAGGCTCCAGTGCGCAAACCAACAGCCTTCCAGCTTGGAAGGTTCAAGGTTCAAGGCTGTTGGTTTGCACACTGGAGGTGTGTGAGAGTTACATGTAGGTCTCAGGTCGTTGAATGTCTCAGTAAGATGTCAGTTTTCTGCCCGGTTATCGCACTTTCTGACGGCTTATAATCGTGTTACAGTCGTGGTTAGTTGCTACATAACTCGTTCGTCGGGACATGTGATTTCTTCTATGAATAATGCAAACCCAGAAATATATACTTTGTGTGTTTGTGTCTGTGTTCTGTTTGTTGCCATATTCGGATAGTTTGAAACTCTGTCCCGCACAAAGACTTGCGTCAGAAATGGATATGTACTACAGGTCTTGTTGGGTAAGGTCATTAAATTTTGCTCTGTGACTACAGTTGTGGCCAAAGATATCCAACCCGCAAGAAAAAAGTTGCACAGCGTGTCCAGTTCAATTACAGCATGCACGTTCCAAAAAACCGTATGTGACAGCGGTAGGAGTCGCGTGAGCCTAGGAGCTGCTTTCGGCACGTGAGTCGTATTTCTTTGGCCACAGCTGTAACTTGTGTGTGTGGACTAGATCTGCTTTTATGTGCCTCTCACGTGTTCATGAAGAGAGAATGATGACCTAGTACGAAGAGAGTGGTGTTCGCACATTTTGAGAATAATTTTCCAATCTCTAGACAGTCATGTAGATGTGTCGCCCTTGTTAGGTGGTACTGAGTGATGATAGGGTCCCCCCACCCCCCTTCATCCACCTGATATTCCCCGCCTTAACAGAAAAGAAACAGATTGCTATAGTGCCCACTAATACGACCAGTTACTAAACAATCAGCTCATGTTATCAGCTTATGTTACCGTATAATTTAGAACCTTCCAAGTTGGAAGGCTGTTAGAGTGCGCATCCAAGATGTGCTAGAGCTGTTAGCCAGTTATTTGTAGAAAGTCAGTACCGTCGGTCAGTGTCGTGCAATGTTATCGCACGAGCTGATCGTTTTGTAACTGGTGGTGTTAGTGTAACGTGCAGTTCCTTGTTTCTTTTTCTTTTCTATGAATTTATCCTTGGCTCTCCATCGAAGTCCATTCTTGAAACAGATTGTGGTGAACATTGTGGTGAACATTGTGTTGAACATTGATGGAGACCAGGAGACAACCGAGTAACATGCCACCCGTTGCACAAATGTTTCATTCAGGGACGTACCCACTTTTACGTGCAAAGTACAAGCCTTGAGCTATGGACATTGCAGTCTGTCCAAACTTGAATTGTCTCCCTTGTAAATGTATAGAAATGTTTCGGTCCAAAGCAGGACGGTTAGACAGCCTGATATTGTGTTGCTCAGGCTTCCAAATCGTTTGCCCAAGTTGGTTCAATTGAGCTGTGGACTGATCCCACGGTTAACTGCCGGGGTGACAGTGGACATTAATTGCAAGCCTGTGCATGTAAGATTGCATTGGTTGCCCTACATGCAGGGCAGTGTATAGTCATATGAAATGTTGTGTTACGTTTCATGTACAACTTCGGCTAGCTATACGTGGCTCCCCGTATAGTGACCAGCCCCTTACTACCTAGTCTAGGCTAGGGCGCCGTTATACATGCACGGGGGGTTCAGCTTATGACTTTTTAAAAGTGTGGTCAGACATGCGGACAGTGCAAGCTGGTACTTTGGTGTGGACCGTGTTGCATATGGTATGGTACATCCACATCGATTATGAAAAATGAAAATATTCAAGCAATTTATTGCACGTTCATTTTACACATGCAAATTTGCCGTAACAAGTCTGTAAATACCAGAACCCGTTGTTTTCGCTGAAGCCAGATTGAGGAAGCGAGAGTATTGCTCCCAAAATTTTGGAGGCAGTTTATTTGAGTTTCGGTACTTCCGCGTTTCGCTGTTGCCATGGTGTTCTCGCTCCACATATACTGGCACACACAGAGATATAGACAGCAATAGAAACAACACACAAAGTGAAGGGTAGTTGGATGCAGTCAGATGTAAACTGCATGGATAACGAGTGAGGTATGGAAGCAAGGACTGAGAACAGGGTGTCTCAAATGTAATAGGTGTGCAAGCGGATAGCAGAAATAGGCCATGATGCAGGACCACTTGGGACCGTCAGATATATTTTTAGCCTACGAAGTAGGGAGTCATCAAAAGAACTCCCTGGATCTTTAAAAATTCCTTTCCATGACTGTTGTCTTCCTGGTGTTTTCTGCGCTGGTGCTGTGTAGGTCTGGAATGAGAATACACTGCATCAAGGCTGTGAGTGGCATGTGCACATCCAATTCTTACTTCACACTGTTCAGTGTAAGTCATTTACGCTGCATTCTTCCATGCGGGGTTTAACTAACGGGTTGTTATCATGTCTACTTGTGTTCATTTTCTCTTCCAGCTAACCAGCTTGCACGACCATGGAGTACAGTACAATGTCCGGCTCTGTAGTCAGATATCTCATCTTTCACTTCAAAGAGTCCTGAGCAAGGCTAGGAAGTGGGGGATGGATATGACAAACGATATGCTTTCTTCACTTCACACTGTTCTATTTCAAATGGGTTCAAAGCCTCGCATCTCTCCTCCAAGGCAAAATTTGCAAAGGTAAGCTGTCTGTGCTGAATCGTTATCCAATGTGATGAGATACAATTTAAATTGCATGTCGTTTTCAATCGAAACAGTTTATGCTGTCAAGCAGACCATTGGGAGTAATTATGGTGATAGCGGACGGGGAAGGGTTTGTAAATACATGTATATATTTAGGGGTTGTAGTTGTTGTAGAAGTTTATTTAACGTCGCACCACAAACAGGCGATTTCGCCTCCTTTGATACATGTGGACGACAGAAGGAATGAGAGAGAGAGGGGGGGGGGGGGACAGAAGTATGGAGAGAGGAAGGGTAGAAATAAATAAGCAATCAACCTCAAGGCTACACCAAAGCAAAAACGGAATGGGAACATACTATATACAAAATAGCTTCATACATATATTGCAAAACACGTTTACTATTCTTCAGTCCGCTATACCACAGAAACACACTAGCCGAAAAGCATTTAAACGGAGCCATGATGCGCTTTTAGCAGGGCACAGAACTGAAGGTGGCTGGGCTCGGAACGGAGATCAGGCGGGAGCTGGTTCCACAGGACTGCGCCGATGAACTGCATGGTCGCTCGACCCGCAGGACCGGGCCAAAATGGTACTCGAACGAGGTGTTGTGCTGCTCCCCGAGTGCGGTCACCAGTAACTCTCACGAAGAAGCTGGTGAAGAGGGAGCTAGCTCGGGAGAACAGACAACGACGGACAAAGATGAGGAGCTTAATGTTAAACATGTCCTCCAGGGTGGTGAGGCGGAGCTGTTCAAAGATCGGGCTCGTGCGCGACCACGGTGGCAGACCGAAGAAGCCGCGGATAGCGCACTTCGTTAGACGTGTGAGGGGCTCCATGTTGCCAATTTGAAGTGACGGATAAAAGGCGTTGGAAGCGTACGACAACCTACCCTGGATCATCGACCTGTAAAACAGGATCTTTGACGCCAGGGTGAGGCTTCGGCGGCTCCGCCACAGCGCACCTACTGACTTCTGCACCTGCTGGATTGTGTGATTGACGTGAGGCTCCCAGGAGAGCTGCCCATCTACCATTACGCCCAGGTACCGCGCTTGTTCCACAACTGCAAGGGCTGCATTCCCACAGCGAATTTGAATGTTATCTGTGTCAGGGGCTGGGCCTCTTGGGGTAATCAACAGAGCTTGCGTTTTCTTTTGGTTCAGCATTAGTCCGCGGTCCTCCAACCACTGCGACAGGCCAGTGATGGCTGTGCTTAGAGGAGAGCACACTTGTTCGCAACTGCCCGAGGCTTCAATTGCAAGGGGTGAAACGAGTGCCAAAATTGAGGACTCGAGTACTCGTTCAAAAAGCGAGCGAGTATTCGAACGAGTACGAGTATTTTACTGACAACATAAACAATGCACTGCACATATTCTAGGCACACCGAACGTAGTACGCCCGATACATGAAGTCTTGCCAAGCACTTCTCACAACTTGTTACTATCAAAAAGCACTGGACTTTCACAAGATTCAGATCTAGAGGTGCTAGGCCACAGTAGGCACACTTGCCTGGGCTGTGAGTACTGGTCAGTGTAATGCTAGTACTTGATGTACATTCATACAGCAGTGCCTAGAACATTTCGAGTATTTTTCGCGAAACGAGTACTCGCTCTTTTCAAATTTTCGAGCGAGTGCTCAAGTATTCGATATACTCGTTTCACCCCTAGTATATAATGCTCCAATTTTACCCAAGGCTGAGGACAGCAAGCTGTTCCGGCCATCTAGGCCTCATCAGTACAGACACAGGCTCTTAAAAGTAAGGCAAGCTACCAGCTATGGTGCAAAGGTGGCACCACAGACATTAAGACAGCTCGTCACTCTAGCGGCCGAGTGCTCGAACTACGAAAAGTAGCAGGCGATGCGTAACGCAGCAGCAGTAAAGCAGCCGACCGAGAGTGATCAACAAGACGAAATCTGGGGAGGGTAATATCCAATATGCTTCAATTTTATTCAAGCGTTAGGTATGATGATAGGTGATGCGCCCATGGTTGGCCAATGGTGAGCCCATGGTTGGCCAATGGTTAACCCATGGTTGGCCAATGGTTGCTGCCACCTTGAAGGTTAGATGTTAATATCGGATGAGCCGGTGCCTAGGTTTTTGAACATTGGCACGGTTATAACTACGGACCAGCACTTTGGCCGAGTGCTTGTAGGCTTGTGTGCGGATCATGAGGTCCTGATTTCTAGATCCGCGCTGACAGCCGGGAGCAGGGAGTGGGCACTGTGCTCTTTCCACCTCGGCGAAGCATGCGGGAACCACTTTTACAATGAACTGTGCTGACAGCCAATAATGCCACTACAAGGAGCCTATGAGTGGAACATGGATGAAGTTAACGTGGCTTTGCCCCCTGTTAGGGTTTGATTATGAGGCTTATCATATTTGATACTACTTGTAGTATGTCTGAAATAATACCCGATACTCGTAATTATGGTTATGGCGCAAGATTACCTCTTAACAACATGTTTATATCCAAAGTTAGCACACCGGGATTTCAGGTTGTACACAGTCCGGTCAAATGAGATACTTGACCATTGATGAACATCATTGAAAAAAAACCCGTTTTCCAATGAATTGAGTTGGTATTCACTGGTTTGAGGGAAAGACACAAACGGGAAAAATTGAGTCGGTCAAACAATTTTCGAAACAAGGTTCGGCCATCGCCAGACTTGCTGCACCGTGTGCTACAGACCTGCACCAACTCTTACAAAACTTCTGACTGGTTTGCTAAAATTTGATAACATGCTTGCTTCGAGGTTACCGGGATTTTAGCATAACATATGGTGTGATAAGTCATGAGCCCTGTGTTGCTGCAACTTGAAGGGTGCTCAGTAGATGTTGAGACCAACAATACATGAATGTCAACCAGCTTAGCCATGTCCACACGACGGGTTCTGCACATCCTGGGGCCCAATGTATTCTTCCAGAGCCTCAAGGGACAGCAGACAGTGGCTCTTCTGTATTTTCTGTACAAGTTGACTAGAATGCACGGTGCTCCTATGTATGATTTCCCTGGCCCTTTTCTCCACACCCCAGCTGAGCCTGTTAACTGCATTCAATGTTAACAGACTAAGGGTCAGAAACAGTCTCCGTTCAACTGGTCCCAACTACGGCGCTCGTTCCAGTTGAAGAAATACCCTCCCATCTTCACCTTTCAGCAAACTACCATTCCTTATCGGCATTCAAGCTTTCAAAACCAAGGTCCACCGTCATCTCCGTAGTGGCCATTATCTACGGATCACATACCCCTCTTTTTGTAAATCACCTCTTTCATGAATTAGGCTCCCTTGCTCGTCTAATCCCCAACGCTCTGGTTAGTTATGTCCGTGGCGACAATTTATCTCATGTTTCTCTCTCCTTTATTGTCAAACTGCTTCTCTCTGCATTTACATAACTTGTTTCCCTCTCCCTTCAGAACTTCTTTTCTCTCACAGTCAGCCCCCATAGTCTATACCTTATCGTGTGCGTAATAGCGCCAAGACAAGAGGTCGGTGTTGCTGGCATGCCTCACTTGCGCAGGCTCCAAAGTCCCAAATGTTGTGGTTTCATTGCTGTATCTTCAGTAGAATGTATACTAGTATGTGTATTGAAGCTCAAGCATCTACTGTGTGGCTGGGTTGAGTCAAAAGATGTGGATTTCTATCCAGCACCTCGGGAAGAGTTTCGAAGCATTTCAGATGCGCGTTAACTACTAAACTTCAAAGAATATAAGTCGCAACTTTTCACGCTTTTAAAAAGGGCAAAGAAGGGGAGAGAATTCCGATGAAGTGTGACATGATCTTACCAATGTTACTATATTGAAACAATAATTATGGATCAGATCTGGATTGGGAGTGTGATTTATAACCGAGTGCTACTTATACCGGTAACCGGCGAAATACGGTTATATTATTATGCTTCCCGATTTCGAATCAAGTAGCTTTGCTCTGGAAGAAGATGAATTGTACAGGAGTACGGGAAGAAAATTGTATAGTGGTGAGGGTGGGAGGAAGGAGTGTGTGTGTGTGTGGGGGGGGGGGTATACTGAGACTAGACTCTTTTGCTGCCGTATCGGGAACTGCCAACTGCGGCAGAGTTCATCCACGCTAAACTCCATGCAAGGTATAACAGTTATGGCATGGTACCTCCACAGTCTGTTCACACAAACACCCAAGTCAGCCGCTCATGATTTCCATTAGCATCTGATCATTTTCACGTTGCTCTATTTTGGCAGATGCAATCCAAAGTAAAACTACTAATAGGGAGCCGAAGCTATAATTGAAATATGAAAACGTGGCATGCTGCTGTAAAATGTACAACTAGTGTAAGTAATATCAAATGAACAACTTTTTTTAGACCAAAAAATATTCTGAAAGAAAAAGTACAAACTTGTCAAGTAATATGTCGTGGTCGGCCGATCGTCCCTACGTATGAGTTATCCCAAGCCCGCTTGCACAAAGTATATGTGCGACTCTTGGTCATTCCACTCAGGCGTACCTCAGACCCAACGTACAGAGAGATCAGGGTGGCGGAGCACAAAGATCCGATATAGTAAAAGTAGAAAAGCAAAGGAAAAGTAAGAAACTTCAAATGCAAAAACCCGGCTCAAGCGGACAAGTCCGCTTGAGCGGTAACGGAACTCTCTATTAAATAATAATACATGTAGTAATTGTTGTGTCCTGCTCAAGGCAGACCAACTCTTCGAAAGATGAGAATGAATCATCAGTAAAACGCAATGGCTTTTAAAGGGAAGCTGGCTGCAAAGGCGGCTTGAAAGGTGACATGTGAATGTGTTATGCGCAAGGCGCCAGAGGTACAGCAGTGCAGGGCCTAGGGTGCGAACAGTAGCACTAGCAGCCTGAGTGCCAAGACCCATGCAGGGAAAGGTGCTATAATATCACCACAGTAATAAACGTTCAGACTCTCTCTCTAAAACTCCACTCTAAAACTGTACTCTACAACTCTACCCTAAAACTCTACTCAACATAAAACTTTACTGCCAGACTCTACCCGAGTCAGCCAACTTAAACCAGCTGAAGTCTATAGCCAGCAGCTGCGAAGAGAAGGAACGAGCAGGCAGCAGCAAACAGAGCGTGAGCAAAGGTCAGCAGAAGCGAGCAAACGTAACGTTGCTGCAAGGAAACTGCAACACTATAAACATGCAATGGAAACAGGCAGACGGAAAGGCAAGACGATCGATTACAGTTCTGTGGTAAGGGCGAGTCTAGGCAACACATTGAGGAACGCCAGCAGGACATGACTAATAGCGATGACAAGTAGTAGAACATATCTAACACGTGGCTCGATCTTCTAGAAACGTACATCATATGTACCTGTGCTACTGTTCTAATTATTATGCATGGTCATGGTCGCAGCGATAGGGTACATAACTGTTACATGTAATGGTTACGAGCACTACTGTGTACGCAGTGCCATCACAAATACATAAGCAGTAGGAACCGTTGAAACATATGGATAAATTATCGTCAAAAGAGTGGAGAGAAGAAGAAAGCAAGGAAGAGGACGGTGAGACTAGAGGTAAAAATAGTACGCAGTGTTCTATTGTTTGCAAAGTGAAGGCTGTGTAGTGTAGATATGTAGCTTGTAACGTCTTCAAAAGAGTGAGACCATAAACACATTTACGTGACAAAACAAAGAAATTTTTATTAGCAAACACACGTGCACAACCAACATTATCAATGAGACGATTGGCAACATAAGAATTCTCCTTCCGATCAACGGCACGAACACTAACCCGTGATTTACGTGTACGATTAGACTCATCCGGTGTTGTCGCACTCCAACACACACTCCCACACATACACACATACACACCAGGGACGTGCTGATTGAAATGCTGCTCTGTATGTGGCATAGTGTAATTGATGTGTGGTTTTGCTCCAACACGTCTCTTTACTACTCTATACAAGTACTTCGAAGTACCTTATTTGCCGTCTATTGTAATCGACTCGCCGGTGTTGTTGAGACGGAAATATGGATACCACTTTCCTTTACCGCTAGCGCAGTCAGAGGGCAGGCTGAGGATCTTCACTCGTTCCATGCCTTCGAACAGCACCTCGAGCCTCTGACGATCTAGATCGATAGTCATAGCTGCGTCGCAATTCTTATACAGTACGGGAATGTCAGAAGCCTTGTCATGCGCATGCTGTTGACAATGATCATCACACCACCATCCATCCTTGCACCTCCTTGCACGTCTCTGCTTCTCTGACAGTATCCTGGTCCTTCAGCTTTGCTACACCCATGAAAATGTTGTGATGATCTTCCCAGTTGATCACAAATCGCCAGCACTCTCTGCCAGATGAGAATCCGTCAGTACATACAGCCGTTGCACAGTCAGTATTGGTAGCAGTGACAGTGTAGCTGTCCTCAGGAACTGATAGTGATGTTGAGCATAAGTTACGGTTGAATTCCTGGAAATGGTAGCTCGTACAACACGCGTACAACGTCTTTTCAGCTGATAATATATGAAGAGGATAACCACCTAATCCAATTTTGATCGATTGAGTCTCACATACTGGTTTATCATCGTCGCTACGGGACATTGTTAGCTGCATTTTCTCCATGCGATTGTCAGGATGTACCATGGCTATATGGATATCATCCGGTACAGTATCAACGTGCAGTGGTAGTTTGTCAAAGCCTTCGAGTGGAAACTGGAAGAAATTACCTCCATCTGGTGTTGACTTGATAATGTATGGCACCGTGCTCTCCACATCCACTCTGGTTGAGAATACGGTTGTTTGTGACTTAACCATTTTGACAGCATTCTCCACAGCATCCTCAGCAATGGTCACACCTAGCTTTCCAGTGGTATGCATCACTGGTGTGGCCAGGTCTTCTGACGTCATGCTACTCGTAGCGTCCAGAATGCTGCTGTGAAGGGATAAGACATGCTGGTCCATTGCTGACACTGTTTCTCTGGGCGAAGCATCAGAACAGCCTTCAGCAAGGCGTTCACCAAGCACCTTGATGGTGTCGATTGTCTGTCTCTTTGAATGCAGGCGGCTTCGCTCTGACTCCAACTGCTTTCGCTTTTTCCACCTGATCTGGTCGATCTCATCCTTGACACGTTGTTTGTCGTTCTCCAAGGCTTTGATCAGATCGTTGTAAAACGCTTCCACTTTCTTAGAGGCATCAGTAGCCTGCTCGTCAACTTGATCCACTGCAGCACTGAGGTCTGCTAGTCTGTCGTCCAAACCGGCCAGGCCAGACAAGCCTGGAACACTGCTGACTTCTTTCACGACTTGGAGAATTTCTTGCCTCTGCTTCTGGACAATGTCCATAGCAGGAACAATGCTATGTCCATCGCGTATGTGCGGAGCACAGCACAACCCGCATACAAGAGCACTACAGGTTTCACAATACAGCGACAACACCTGGCCAGCGTGAGCGGGACATTTAGCTTGCACGTCGTCTGAAAGCGGGTTCGACCCACCTTCAGTAGTGTTGGCGGTGTACAAAGTACCAGCGGAAGGTGGCAATGTTTGCCACGCTGGGTTGCGAGCACTCCCCGCAGCAGCTCCGCCATCGGTCAATTTTGTTTCTTTGCTGCACAATACACAATGGATGCTGGCCGTTTGTGGATTGACGCTGTCCTTCAAGCACCCATCGCATAGGACGTGCAGGCAGCGAAGCAAACGCCCAGTGTCTGGCTTTTCAGCTTCGCACTGGACGCACGCGCTAGAAGACCTGAACATTGTGAACGGTCGGGCGAAGGAAAGAATAGGTTGCGATCCAATGATTCCAATGCGATGTGAAGATTGGAAACCTTTTTTCCGCGTCTATAAAATTTCGCTGCTTGAGCGATAGAAAGACTGAGAGTGAGATCGACCGTACCTGTATGGAACAGTGTACGTGAAGGTTTCGAGGTCGCCTAGTATGACTATGACCATGACGATGTCTACGTGACTCTGATTGTGAGGCTGTTTCTGCCACGAACCGCAGCAGCACAAGCGCGGACAAGAATCTGGGGATGTTGAAGGGGATGCCCTTCCACGTCTACGTGGATCAAGGCGTGGACTTGGTACTGGTAGATCTACGTAGTCATTGTATGTTTGTAGCAGTGTGGCGTTCCCGTATCCAGTGCTGCCAAGACCCATGCAGGGAAAGGTGCTATAATATCACCACAGTAATAAACGTTCAGACTCTCTCTCTAAAACTCCACTCTAAAACTGTACTCTACAACTCTACCCTAAAACTCTACTCAACATAAAACTTTACTGCCAGACTCTACCCGAGTCAGCCAACTTAAACCAGCTGAAGTCTATAGCCAGCAGCTGCGAAGAGAAGGAACGAGCAGGCAGCAGCAAACAGAGCGTGAGCAAAGGTCAGCAGAAGCGAGCAAACGTAACGTTGCTGCAAGGAAACTGCAACACTATAAACATGCAATGGAAACAGGCAGACGGAAAGGCAAGACGATCGATTACAGTTCTGTGGTAAGGGCGAGTCTAGGCAACACATTGAGGAACGCCAGCAGGACATGACTAATAGCGATGACAAGTAGTAGAACATATCTAACACGTGGCTCGATCTTCTAGAAACGTACATCATATGTACCTGTGCTACTGTTCTAATTATTATGCATGGTCATGGTCGCAGCGATAGGGTACATAACTGTTACATGTAATGGTTACGAGCACTACTGTGTACGCAGTGCCATCACAAATACATAAGCAGTAGGAACCGTTGAAACATATGGATAAATTATCGTCAAAAGAGTGGAGAGAAGAAGAAAGCAAGGAAGAGGACGGTGAGACTAGAGGTAAAAATAGTACGCAGTGTTCTATTGTTTGCAAAGTGAAGGCTGTGTAGTGTAGATATGTAGCTTGTAACGTCTTCAAAAGAGTGAGACCATAAACACATTTACGTGACAAAACAAAGAAATTTTTATTAGCAAACACACGTGCACAACCAACATTATCAATGAGACGATTGGCAACATAAGAATTCTCCTTCCGATCAACGGCACGAACACTAACCCGTGATTTACGTGTACGATTAGACTCATCCGGTGTTGTCGCACTCCAACACACACTCCCACACATACACACATACACACCAGGGACGTGCTGATTGAAATGCTGCTCTGTATGTGGCATAGTGTAATTGATGTGTGGTTTTGCTCCAACACGTCTCTTTACTACTCTATACAAGTACTTCGAAGTACCTTATTTGCCGTCTATTGTAATCGACTCGCCGGTGTTGTTGAGACGGAAATATGGATACCACTTTCCTTTACCGCTAGCGCAGTCAGAGGGCAGGCTGAGGATCTTCACTCGTTCCATGCCTTCGAACAGCACCTCGAGCCTCTGACGATCTAGATCGATAGTCATAGCTGCGTCGCAATTCTTATACAGTACGGGAATGTCAGAAGCCTTGTCATGCGCATGCTGTTGACAATGATCATCACACCACCATCCATCCTTGCACCTCCTTGCACGTCTCTGCTTCTCTGACAGTATCCTGGTCCTTCAGCTTTGCTACACCCATGAAAATGTTGTGATGATCTTCCCAGTTGATCACAAATCGCCAGCACTCTCTGCCAGATGAGAATCCGTCAGTACATACAGCCGTTGCACAGTCAGTATTGGTAGCAGTGACAGTGTAGCTGTCCTCAGGAACTGATAGTGATGTTGAGCATAAGTTACGGTTGAATTCCTGGAAATGGTAGCTCGTACAACACGCGTACAACGTCTTTTCAGCTGATAATATATGAAGAGGATAACCACCTAATCCAATTTTGATCGATTGAGTCTCACATACTGGTTTATCATCGTCGCTACGGGACATTGTTAGCTGCATTTTCTCCATGCGATTGTCAGGATGTATCATGGCTATATGGATATCATCCGGTACAGTATCAACGTGCAGTGGTAGTTTGTCAAAGCCTTCGAGTGGAAACTGGAAGAAATTACCTCCATCTGGTGTTGACTTGATAATGTATGGCACCGTGCTCTCCACATCCACTCTGGTTGAGAATACGGTTGTTTGTGACTTAACCATTTTGACAGCATTCTCCACAGCATCCTCAGCAATGGTCACACCTAGCTTTCCAGTGGTATGCATCACTGGTGTGGCCAGGTCTTCTGACGTCATGCTACTCGTAGCGTCCAGAATGCTGCTGTGAAGGGATAAGACATGCTGGTCCATTGCTGACACTGTTTCTCTGGGCGAAGCATCAGAACAGCCTTCAGCAAGGCGTTCACCAAGCACCTTGATGGTGTCGATTGTCTGTCTCTTTGAATGCAGGCGGCTTCGCTCTGACTCCAACTGCTTTCGCTTTTTCCACCTGATCTGGTCGATCTCATCCTTGACACGTTGTTTGTCGTTCTCCAAGGCTTTGATCAGATCGTTGTAAAACGCTTCCACTTTCTTAGAGGCATCAGTAGCCTGCTCGTCAACTTGATCCACTGCAGCACTGAGGTCTGCTAGTCTGTCGTCCAAACCGGCCAGGCCAGACAAGCCTGGAACACTGCTGACTTCTTTCACGACTTGGAGAATTTCTTGCCTCTGCTTCTGGACAATGTCCATAGCAGGAACAATGCTATGTCCATCGCGTATGTGCGGAGCACAGCACAACCCGCATACAAGAGCACTACAGGTTTCACAATACAGCGACAACACCTGGCCAGCGTGAGCGGGACATTTAGCTTGCACGTCGTCTGAAAGCGGGTTCGACCCACCTTCAGTAGTGTTGGCGGTGTACAAAGTACCAGCGGAAGGTGGCAATGTTTGCCACGCTGGGTTGCGAGCACTCCCCGCAGCAGCTCCGCCATCGGTCAATTTTGTTTCTTTGCTGCACAATACACAATGGATGCTGGCCGTTTGTGGATTGACGCTGTCCTTCAAGCACCCATCGCATAGGACGTGCAGGCAGCGAAGCAAACGCCCAGTGTCTGGCTTTTCAGCTTCGCACTGGACGCACGCGCTAGAAGACCTGAACATTGTGAACGGTCGGGCGAAGGAAAGAATAGGTTGCGATCCAATGATTCCAATGCGATGTGAAGATTGGAAACCTTTTTTCCGCGTCTATAAAATTTCGCTGCTTGAGCGATAGAAAGACTGAGAGTGAGATCGACCGTACCTGTATGGAACAGTGTACGTGAAGGTTTCGAGGTCGCCTAGTATGACTATGACCATGACGATGTCTACGTGACTCTGATTGTGAGGCTGTTTCTGCCACGAACCGCAGCAGCACAAGCGCGGACAAGAATCTGGGGATGTTGAAGGGGATGCCCTTCCACGTCTACGTGGATCAAGGCGTGGACTTGGTACTGGTAGATCTACGTAGTCATTGTATGTTTGTAGCAGTGTGGCGTTCCCGTATCCAGTGCTGCCAAGACCCATGCAGGGAAAGGTGCTATAATATCACCACAGTAATAAACGTTCAGACTCTCTCTCTAAAACTCCACTCTAAAACTGTACTCTACAACTCTACCCTAAAACTCTACTCAACATAAAACTTTACTGCCAGACTCTACCCGAGTCAGCCAACTTAAACCAGCTGAAGTCTATAGCCAGCAGCTGCGAAGAGAAGGAACGAGCAGGCAGCAGCAAACAGAGCGTGAGCAAAGGTCAGCAGAAGCGAGCAAACGTAACGTTGCTGCAAGGAAACTGCAACACTATAAACATGCAATGGAAACAGGCAGACGGAAAGGCAAGACGATCGATTACAGTTCTGTGGTAAGGGCGAGTCTAGGCAACACATTGAGGAACGCCAGCAGGACATGACTAATAGCGATGACAAGTAGTAGAACATATCTAACACGTGGCTCGATCTTCTAGAAACGTACATCATATGTACCTGTGCTACTGTTCTAATTATTATGCATGGTCATGGTCGCAGCGATAGGGTACATAACTGTTACATGTAATGGTTACGAGCACTACTGTGTACGCAGTGCCATCACAAATACATAAGCAGTAGGAACCGTTGAAACATATGGATAAATTATCGTCAAAAGAGTGGAGAGAAGAAGAAAGCAAGGAAGAGGACGGTGAGACTAGAGGTAAAAATAGTACGCAGTGTTCTATTGTTTGCAAAGTGAAGGCTGTGTAGTGTAGATATGTAGCTTGTAACGTCTTCAAAAGAGTGAGACCATAAACACATTTACGTGACAAAACAAAGAAATTTTTATTAGCAAACACACGTGCACAACCAACATTATCAATGAGACGATTGGCAACATAAGAATTCTCCTTCCGATCAACGGCACGAACACTAACCCGTGATTTACGTGTACGATTAGACTCATCCGGTGTTGTCGCACTCCAACACACACTCCCACACATACACACATACACACCAGGGACGTGCTGATTGAAATGCTGCTCTGTATGTGGCATAGTGTAATTGATGTGTGGTTTTGCTCCAACACGTCTCTTTACTACTCTATACAAGTACTTCGAAGTACCTTATTTGCCGTCTATTGTAATCGACTCGCCGGTGTTGTTGAGACGGAAATATGGATACCACTTTCCTTTACCGCTAGCGCAGTCAGAGGGCAGGCTGAGGATCTTCACTCGTTCCATGCCTTCGAACAGCACCTCGAGCCTCTGACGATCTAGATCGATAGTCATAGCTGCGTCGCAATTCTTATACAGTACGGGAATGTCAGAAGCCTTGTCATGCGCATGCTGTTGACAATGATCATCACACCACCATCCATCCTTGCACCTCCTTGCACGTCTCTGCTTCTCTGACAGTATCCTGGTCCTTCAGCTTTGCTACACCCATGAAAATGTTGTGATGATCTTCCCAGTTGATCACAAATCGCCAGCACTCTCTGCCAGATGAGAATCCGTCAGTACATACAGCCGTTGCACAGTCAGTATTGGTAGCAGTGACAGTGTAGCTGTCCTCAGGAACTGATAGTGATGTTGAGCATAAGTTACGGTTGAATTCCTGGAAATGGTAGCTCGTACAACACGCGTACAACGTCTTTTCAGCTGATAATATATGAAGAGGATAACCACCTAATCCAATTTTGATCGATTGAGTCTCACATACTGGTTTATCATCGTCGCTACGGGACATTGTTAGCTGCATTTTCTCCATGCGATTGTCAGGATGTACCATGGCTATATGGATATCATCCGGTACAGTATCAACGTGCAGTGGTAGTTTGTCAAAGCCTTCGAGTGGAAACTGGAAGAAATTACCTCCATCTGGTGTTGACTTGATAATGTATGGCACCGTGCTCTCCACATCCACTCTGGTTGAGAATACGGTTGTTTGTGACTTAACCATTTTGACAGCATTCTCCACAGCATCCTCAGCAATGGTCACACCTAGCTTTCCAGTGGTATGCATCACTGGTGTGGCCAGGTCTTCTGACGTCATGCTACTCGTAGCGTCCAGAATGCTGCTGTGAAGGGATAAGACATGCTGGTCCATTGCTGACACTGTTTCTCTGGGCGAAGCATCAGAACAGCCTTCAGCAAGGCGTTCACCAAGCACCTTGATGGTGTCGATTGTCTGTCTCTTTGAATGCAGGCGGCTTCGCTCTGACTCCAACTGCTTTCGCTTTTTCCACCTGATCTGGTCGATCTCATCCTTGACACGTTGTTTGTCGTTCTCCAAGGCTTTGATCAGATCGTTGTAAAACGCTTCCACTTTCTTAGAGGCATCAGTAGCCTGCTCGTCAACTTGATCCACTGCAGCACTGAGGTCTGCTAGTCTGTCGTCCAAACCGGCCAGGCCAGACAAGCCTGGAACACTGCTGACTTCTTTCACGACTTGGAGAATTTCTTGCCTCTGCTTCTGGACAATGTCCATAGCAGGAACAATGCTATGTCCATCGCGTATGTGCGGAGCACAGCACAACCCGCATACAAGAGCACTACAGGTTTCACAATACAGCGACAACACCTGGCCAGCGTGAGCGGGACATTTAGCTTGCACGTCGTCTGAAAGCGGGTTCGACCCACCTTCAGTAGTGTTGGCGGTGTACAAAGTACCAGCGGAAGGTGGCAATGTTTGCCACGCTGGGTTGCGAGCACTCCCCGCAGCAGCTCCGCCATCGGTCAATTTTGTTTCTTTGCTGCACAATACACAATGGATGCTGGCCGTTTGTGGATTGACGCTGTCCTTCAAGCACCCATCGCATAGGACGTGCAGGCAGCGAAGCAAACGCCCAGTGTCTGGCTTTTCAGCTTCGCACTGGACGCACGCGCTAGAAGACCTGAACATTGTGAACGGTCGGGCGAAGGAAAGAATAGGTTGCGATCCAATGATTCCAATGCGATGTGAAGATTGGAAACCTTTTTTCCGCGTCTATAAAATTTCGCTGCTTGAGCGATAGAAAGACTGAGAGTGAGATCGACCGTACCTGTATGGAACAGTGTACGTGAAGGTTTCGAGGTCGCCTAGTATGACTATGACCATGACGATGTCTACGTGACTCTGATTGTGAGGCTGTTTCTGCCACGAACCGCAGCAGCACAAGCGCGGACAAGAATCTGGGGATGTTGAAGGGGATGCCCTTCCACGTCTACGTGGATCAAGGCGTGGACTTGGTACTGGTAGATCTACGTAGTCATTGTATGTTTGTAGCAGTGTGGCGTTCCCGTATCCAGTGCTGCCAAACCGTCCGATTTTTCGGACTGTCCGATTTTTGAAGGCTCTTCCGAAAACCGGTCCGAAAAAAAAAGGGAAACGTCCGAAAAGCAGCCAAAATGTCGAAGATCATTACTTTTCTATGCAGAAGTCCTGTAATTTCACTTTTCAGCGCAACTGAAGGCACACATCACTGTACATTTGCTTCTGAAAAGGCTATAGCTTGGCTGTGGAAGTGCAAAGTAACATGCCTGTGTAATACTAGCCGAGTGGTAGGCGCGGTGCAATTAACAATAATTACTTTTATTCTACTTTCAGGTACACACCTGAGATATAATCGTTCGTGAAAGAAGAAGCGGCAAAATAAATAACTTTCTCTCCGGTGCTCACCTAGAGGCTGAATCCTTATTCTTCGAGTTAGCTTTCATTGCTATCCAATCTAATCTAATCTTCTCGTTATCAAAACAGAAATGCGCAGCCGCTTTTATGCAGCAGACGACGTACGCTTACATACGGAGATACACTAAATATACATCAGGCAAGCTCCGTATTAGTTCCGTACTGCTTCCGTATTGGTCGGGCAGGGATACTACACCCTCCCTTCCTACAGATTATCACGCCCTCGTGGTTTTCAAAAAATTAGTGAAGAGTTACGAACACAGCGTCAACCGGAAGATGGCAAATTATATCGGAAATGATAACGTTTAGAGTAGACAGAAGAAATGAACTGATAACAAATCATAAAGTAGAAGCACACCAGGTTCACACGATCTCACGGGGTCAAAAGGGGAAAGAACTGTTCTCCAAATTGGACCTGAAAATCCACAGCACTCTTGCTGCACAACGCTGGCACAACCCGCCAGGAACATCGCAGGTCAAAAACCGAACTGAATACACTATACCTATAAGGGGCGTTGTCACACACATTGTCCCACGTTAGCCGGGTAAGCCGTGGCTCACCATGATCAGACGCCTACCAAACTAAACTGGATTCACACACTCGCATAAAGGAAGACTGAAGAGAACAGGGAGACTGAAGGAAGACAGGAAAGAAAATGCCATACCTGGAATCAGCGTTAGTAACCACGGCGGCGGCTGGAGCTACGGCGGAGAGCAAGCCACGTTTTATCTTCATCTTGGTTGAGCCGGTCACTCAGAGCGGCTAGCTCGGCGTCAGACAAATGACCTCCCTCCTCGTCTTGAATCGTGGTCTTCACATTGTCGATAGCATCGCTTTGCGTGACGTAAAGAGTGATGGTCTAGCCAGGAAGAGTGTTGACGAAAATCTGCATTCCACCACGGAGGCGAAGTACCAAAGTGAAGAGTGGGCTCCTGCTTCCGACTGCGTGCCGGGGAAAATCAAACGCTGCTGGTCTTGGGGAATACCCTCCCTTGATTCGTCGCAGGGAGCTGCAGCGGGTTGAGCCATGGGGGTCTGGGGTCGAATCACGTTGTTTTATTTAAAACTACACCGCTGCCACCAATGTAATAGGTAGCCGAGTGGTAGGCGCGGTGAAATCAACAATAATTACTTTTATTCTACTTTCAGGTACACACCTGAGATATAATCGTTCGTGAAAGAAGAAGCGGCAAAATAAATAACTTTCTCTCCGGTGCTCACCTAGAGGCTGAATCCTTATTCTTCGAGTTAGCTTTCATTGCTATCCAATCTAATCTAATCTTCTCTTTATCAAAACAGAAATGCGCAGCCGCTTTTATGCAGCAGACGACGTACGCTTACATACGGAGATACACTAAATATACATCAGGCAAGCTCCGTATTAGTTCCGTACTGCTTCCGTATTGGTCGGGCAGGGATACTACACCTGGATCAGGCTGGACGGCATGTACACTGACAGTCTGTACAGAGTCAGTGTGCGACCACACTCATCATTACAAAATGACAACTCTGGGGTTACCATGGCAACGGAGCGATTTTTCATTGTGTTTTAGGCGATATTTTGAATTCTCTGTAAAAAAATTGCCGAGGAGAAAAATTCGCACCATGGCCAGCCTTGGCGGTGAAGGGTGTCCGATTTTGGGCGAAAATTATTTGGCAGCACTGCGTATCCCAGGCGATGTCAACTATCTGTCTTTGAAGTAATGGCAGCGTGTCAGAATGTCAGCCACTTCTCTTTGGTGAGGAGCTGGTTTGGTTGTTATTTGACTTGTCATGATCAGTCCACAATACACGTATGTCGACAGTCCCTTCAAATTTGGAGGAACAGTCGTGTAAACATTAGTAGACTACAGTGCACCACAGATGTATGGGAATGTAAGCAGTTATCACCAGAAATTATTATTATGAAGAAGAGATTGGTGGGACTTCGGCGATACTTGGGGAATTGTGTGTTGCTCCCTACGTGGGAGCTCGCGCTTTTCCTGCCGACCTGAATTCTCACAACTGACATGTTTCTGAGACATTCAACGACCTGAGGCCTAGCTCTCACACACCTCCAGGCTCCAGTGCGCAAGCCAACAGCCTTCCACCTTGGAAGGTTCAAGGTTCAAGGCTGTTGGTTTGCGCACTGGAGGTGTGTGAGAGCTACATGTAGGTCTCAGGTCATTGAATGTCTCAGTAGGATGTCAGTTTTGTGCCCGTTTATTACACGTTCTGACTGCTTATAACCGTGTTACAGTCGTGGTTAGTTGCTTCATAACTCGTTTGTCGGGCCATGTGATTTCTTCTATGAATAATGCAAACTTATGGTTGATAAAAATGGTGGTAAAGACTAGGGACCGGCGGATTCTGCTCGAAAAGGTGGCAGATTCTGCTCGAAAAGCAGTGAAATCGGCAGAACCATACAAACCTTATGGCGGGCAATTCCTCGAATTCTGCTCCATTTTTTATCCACATACCAAACATGCATGAAACTTACCAGAAAAAGTACCGAATTCTGCAAATTTTTCTGCCGGCAGAATCCGCCGGACCCTAGTAAAGACACACCTGGCAATATGGCGGTAAACACACGCCTGCCCACACACACTCTCTTGTAGGCTGCAAAGTTCTGGCACAGAGCTCTCCTTCTCACCACCACCACCATCAGTTCGCGCCTGGCGCCTGGTCGATGCATGGCTGGCGGTATCCGGCATAGCAGGCTGGTACATCAAGTAGCGCATGGCACTTAGATGATGACACAGCAACGACATAGCTCGATTGCGACGTACATTTCGTCCCCGCTGGACTCATCAGGCAATCTTCTTCTTAAATATATACTTTGTGTGAAATATATACTTTGTGTGTTTGTGTCTGTGTCCTGTGTGTTGCCATATTCGGATAGTTTGAAACTTTGTCCCGCACAAAGGCTTGCGTCAGAAATGGATGTGTGCTACAGGTCTTGTTGGGTAAGGTCGTTTGCTCTGTGACTACAGTTGTGGCCAAAGATATCCAACCTGCAAGTAAAAATAAGTTGCACCACGTTTCCAGTTCAATTACAGCATGCACGTTCCAAAAACGTATGTGAGAGCCGTAGGAGCCGCGTGAGCCTAGGCGCTGCTTTCGGCACGCGAGTCGGATTTCTTTGGCCACAACTGTAACTTGTGTGTGTGGACTAGATCTGCTTTTATGTGCCTCCTACGTGTTCATGAAGTGAGAATGATGACCTAGTAAGATGAGAGTTGTGTTCGCACATTTTGAAAATAGATTTTCAATCTCTATACAGTCATGTAGATGTGTCACCCTTGTTAGGTGATACTGAGTGGTGACAGGGTCCCCCCCCCCCCCCCCTTCATCCACCTGATATTCCCCGTCTTAACAGAAAAGAAACAGATTGTCGAAAAGAAAAAGGATCAAGGAACTACAAGTTATGCTAACTGTAATAATGTCCACAAGAAACACTGCTCAAGCACAATCCGTTGTCTGGAAGAGTACAACAGGGCAGGCAAGATTTGTTTTTCTTTTCAGCAAAACGGACTGGGTGCCATTTGTGATTACGCAGCAAAACAAAGCGCATGATGTCAGTCTTGAATGCAGTACAAAGCTATGCAGTGCAGTGTGTCTGCTAGTTAAGGGTTTCCACAAAATTCAAGAAAAAAATCTCAAAATTGAAATTCAAAATTCAAAAAAATTAGGCAAATTTCAATGATAGAATTCAAAAAAATCGCAAAATAAAAAAAAATTTAGCCAATTACTCTGGTTCCACCGAAACTTCTGGGTATCACCATGGCAACACCATGGTAACGCAAAATGGTGGCCGAAGAAAAATGGTTGTGGTCAATCTTCTGTCAATCTGCTTTCCAGTTCCGGTGATTATTATTATTATTTTTTGATCCAAGGTTTCTCCACACAGGTCGATGGGACGATGGCATCCAACAGCTTACTGGAAACCCAAAACCAACCATGCAAGTGGGTAATCGACTGTAATGTATGGCAAAATTCAACAAAAGGGACTCAAAATTCATAAAAAAATCAAAAAATCAAAAAATCGCCAAAATTCAGAAAATATTCAGAAATATTTGTGGAAAGCCCTACTGCTAGTTCGGATTGTTGCTAACGAGTACTAGCACAGCTAGTACCCCAGTATAACTTAGAACTTTCCAAGTTGGATGGCTGTTGAAGTGCGCATCCAAGATGTGCTAGAGCTGTTAGCCAGTTAGTTGTAGAAAGTCAGTACCGTCGGTCAGTGTCGTGCAATGTTATCGCATGAGCTGATTGTTTAGTAACTTGTGGTGTTAGTGTAACATGTAGTTCCTTGTTTCTTTTTCTTTTCTATGAATTTATCCTTGGCTCTCCATCGAAGTCCATTCTTGAAACAGATTTTGGTGAACATTGTGGTGCACATTGTGGTGAACATTGATGGAGACCAGGAGACAACCGAGTAACATGCCACCCGTTGCGCAAATGTTCCATTCAGGGACGTACCCACTTTTCCGTGCAAAGTACCAGCCTTGAGCTATAGACATTGCAGTCTGTCCAACCTTGAATTGTCTCCCTTAGAAATGTATACAAATGTTTCGGTCCAAAGCAGGACGGCTGGACAGCCTGATATTGTGTTGCTCAGGCTTCCAAATCGTTTGCCCGAGTTGGTTCAATTGAGTTGTGGACTGATCCCACGTTTAACTGCCGGGGTGACAGTGGACATTAATTGCAAGCCTGTGCATGTAAGATTGCATTGGTTGCCCTACATGCAGGGCAGTGTATAGTCATATGAAATTTTGAAATGTTGTTTTACCTTTCATGTACAACTTCGGCTAGCCATACGTGGCTCCCCGTATAGTGACCGGCCCCTTACTACCTAGGGCGCCGTTACACATGCACGAGGTCAGCTTCGGACTATTTAAAGGTGTGGTCAGACATGCGGACAGTGCAAGCTCCTAGTTTGGTGAAACAATGATAGAAAGTGGACCGTGTTGCATATGGTACGGTACATCCACATCGATTATGGAAAATGAAAATATTCAAGCAATTTTTTTGCACTTGCATTTTACACATGCAAATTTGTAGTAACAAGTCTGTATGTATCAGAACCCGTTGTTTCCGCTGGAGCCAGATTGCAGAAGTGAGAGTATTGCTCCCAAAATTTTGGAGGCAGTTTATTAGAGTTTCGGTAGTTCCGCTGTCCGCTGTTGCCATGGTGTTCTCGCTCCACATATATGGGACACACCGAGATATAGACAGCTATAGCGACAACGCACAAAGTGAAGGGTAGTTGGACGCGGTCAGATGTGAACTGGATAACGAGTGAGGTATGGAAGCAAGGACTGAGAACAGAGTGTCTCAAATGGAATAGGTGTGCAAGCGGATAGCAGAAATAGGCCACGATGCAGAACCACTTGGGACCGTCAGATTATTTTTTCTGGACCGAGCAAGCTGGGGAAAAAACCCTCGCGCCGACGGACACAGTAGTGAGGAAAAAACTGGGTGTATATCCCCAATGGCTATTTGGCATCATGTAGGCATAACAACTACATCACGGCAACAAATTATAAAAAGCAATAATATGATGCAGGGACACCGGTGAGACTCAAAACTGACTGAAGAAGTCAGGAATAGAAACGACGATAAAGAACACACCAGATGCCATATTTGCAACCTAAAATGTTGCTCGAGAATTCATTTCTCACGTGTCTCCCTGCTTTCGGCCGGCGTTTCTTCAGTGGAACCGCTACGCTTGCGTTCATCTGTAACTTTGCCTTATCTAGGGTTTGGTGCATACAGCCTGTCTTTTGGGATAGCACTTTTAAAAAAGAAGATGAAGTTACGCTTGCCTGTCGCAATCGGCCATGACAAATTCTAAGCACATTCACTACACCACTACCACGGTTATTTCCTTTCCAGTCATTCAACAACTCAACCTTCTCTGATGAAGTCTCAGTGACCGAAACAGCTCTCAGAAGGAATTATAAATTATAATTCCTTCTGAGAGCTGTTTCGGCTATTTCAATACTCCGAAGGAACCTCTTGTTGTTGTGGAAAATGTGTGTGGTCGGCCATAGAGCGCGATGGTGATGATGGGGGTGGTGGTGGTGTCAACGTACGCTGATCAGTTTACTTATGGTTTTCAATGTTTCCCGCTTTGTGGTATCACACACAAGACTACTTTGACAGCTGCGACAGCTTATGACTAGAAACGTTTTTAAATGCTGACATTTCCGTCCACTTGTCGGAAATACAGGATTCAGAAAAGAAGAAAAAATGTTTCATGCTTCGCGTGAGACTTGGCCACCACCCTCAATGGAACAAGGCGCAGATGCAGCTCATAAAGCGGTGGAAGATGAGTAGATCAGACCCACCACAAAGTAGTGAAAGACCGAAAATCATATTCGCTACATCCATGCTTCCCTCTTGCCAGGCCATGAGTTCCCAATTAACTGTGGGTTGCAGGCTGCAGCACGGCTGGAAAAATCCTTCCGCTTCCAAGCAGGACTTGAACCCGGCACATGTACCCTCTGTTTCTCAATCATGGTCTTAGACCATTCTACTATCCCCGCATGGATTCAGAAAATTATCAAAAATAGTAGCCAGTTCATAGAAAGGAATACGAAATGCCCTCTTGGTCAATTGATTGGCTATGCACAATCACGTGACATATTGTGTCATGTATTAAATTATAAGAACATGGTTCCTGCACAACCTGTTCACACAATGAGGCAATTCACCAGCTCATGGCTTCCGAATAGGATTACATCATTTTGTACAATTGTTGACGGAAGGCAAATTCTACTGTGCCAGGTCATTCATAATTTAATCTATAGATGGCAGATGCAATTCCAAGCAATCGTGAGCCAAAGCACATGCTGCCGCACTATATACAAGTATGCATTATCTGAAGAATATCAAAATAAGACTAGGATGGAGAGCCAATGATTAAATTTAAAGAGAAAGGACAAAAATGTTACATGTTATGCGTAGTTTATCTCGAAGTGAGCCGCAGCCGTCCTGTGCCGTGGTCCTTCGTCTTTCGTCACCATCTCGTTGAAGCTAACATTCTTAGTTAGCCGTGATGTTTAGCTTGTTTTCTTCTTGAGTGCGCTCACCTCCTCTTATGTTATTTCATAACTTAGAAGGTTGGTATGCGCATCCAAGACTTGATAGAGCTTATCATCAGGTCGTTGAATGTCAGTATCACACCAGCCAGTATTGTACTGGCTGTTGCGCCTTCTGACTACACAACATCTTACAACATTTTTGCTTATAACTGTTAGTGTTGGATACAAACTACGGAAAACAGGTAACATTTTGGTCCTTTCTTTTTAAATATCAAAATAATAATTTTTGTAAAGTAGAGGGAGTTGAACATGGGAAATGTAAAATAATGTTTTTGGGCCTTTGAAAGAGATTCAATATAATGAATAGAGCAACCTGTGTATTACCATCCAAGATCATGGGCTACGATTCAAATACCAGTACCAGTCCGGGAATAGCAATGACTACTATTATCATGGAAAGCCTGATGTAAGGGGCTTGTCAAGATTCAGTGTGTTCCAACTTCCAATGATGTAGTGTATAGGACTCGAGCGGTTACTCAGTCCTATGTGTGCATAAAGCTGTCAGGAGATACATTTGTGTGCGCATGTGCTGATTGTATTTTGTTTTTATTTTACATCGCAAGCCAAACGGGCATGGCCAATGTTATGATGACGATGGAAAGGGAGAAATGATAACCTGGATAAATGGAGTGAAGAAAATAGTGAGCCTTGGAATATCTCCGGGTAAGGACAATCTTAGTGTTGGCCATGAAAGTGAACTTTCAGTGGATGCGTGGATTGGGATGTGGTAAGGCAGGACTTTAAAGAGGGGAATACTAGGCTGTGAGAACCCAAAGTACATGACTGTATTGTTTTTGTTTTGTTTTGTTTTATGTTACATTGCAAATCAAACGGACAAATAAAATGGACGATCATGCCCAAACGGATAAAAGATAGGATAACCTGGATACATGTAGGTGGAATAAAGAAAACAGTGGGCCTAGAGAACTCTAGGGATCGGGAAGCATTAGCCATGAAGGTAAACTTTCAATAGGATCATGCACACACGCACACACGCATAAAAGAGGGCCATGCTACTGAATGTGCTACATGGTGGTGCTTCTTTTCTACTCTATTCCTTTTTACCTAGTACAGTGTACCTACTAATTCAACTGACTCACCGGTGTTGTTCAGACGGAAATATGGATACCACTTTCCTCCACCGCTAGCGCGGTCAGAGGGCAGGCTGAGGGTGTGTCTTCGGTCCATGTCATTGAACAGCAGCTCTATCCTCTGACGATCTAGATCGATAGTCATAGCCGCATAGCACTTCTTGTACGGTATGGTGATGTCAGAAGACCTATTGTGCGTATGCTGCTGACAATTTTCCTCGCGCCACCACCATCCTTGCACCTCCCTGCACGTCTCTGCTTCTCTGACTGTATCCCTGTCTTTCAGATTTGCTACACCCATGAAGATGTTGTGATGATCTTCCCAGTTCATCTGGAAACACCAACATTCTCTGCCGGATGAGCATCTGTTAGTACATACAGCCGTTGCACAGTCGGTATTAGTAACAGTGACAGTGCAGCTGTCCTCAGAAATTGATAGTGATGTTGAGCGTAAATCACGGTTGATTGTATTGAATAAATAACTCGCATACCAACTGAACTTCTTCTTTTCAGCTGAGCATACATGTACAGAGTAACCACCGTAGACACGTTTGAACGCTTCAGTCTCACATACTGGTTGACCGTTGTCGCTGCGGCCCACTGTTAACTGCATTTCCTGCACATGATCATCAGGATGTATCAAGCTTACATGGATATCATCCGAGACAGTATCAAGTACAGTGGTCGTTTGTCAAAGCCTTCAAGTGGAAGTTGGAAGATATCCATATTTGCTTCCGGTGTTGACTTCTTCTTAATTTTATAAGGCACCATCCTCTCAACGTCCACTCTGGTTGAGAAGACTGTTGTTTGGGACTTAACCATTTTGACAGCATTCTACAGTGCACCACCATGGCTGCACTGTTTGCAACGAACCTGCACCAACTCTTTCAAAACTTCTGACTGGTTTGCTAACATTTGGTAACATGCTTGCTTCAAGGTTGCCGGGTGTTACTGTCCAACCTGTCCAACCTTACCACCATTCCAAAGCAGGACACCCACAGTACAATGTATACAAAGGCAATCGTGTCTCATGTAAATGTATACGAATGTTTTGGTCCAAAGCTCCTGCAGGACTGTCCTGCTCAAAGCAATGCAGGACGGTTGGACAGTCTGTAACCATGGTAACACTGATATGATACTGCATTACTGCTGCCTGGTTTTCACCGCGCCCTCCACCATGATCAGATCTCCATCATGTCACAGACTCAGTTCTGCCTCAAGCCGTCTGGGCCTTTCTCGACTGGGCGGTAGGTCAGTTTCTCGCTAGCACTATTTCGGTGGCTGCATGACACTTTGCCAGCCACAAAGATGTCGGAGAGATCAAGGTGCAAGCCTGGCCTGTGAAACATTTCGTTGTTTCTTACACAGTACCTACATGACCTGTTCGGAAATTTGAAGGCACCTCGCCATTCTCCACTCTAGGTTTACGGGTACTGTGTCCTTTCATGCACGTTTATTCTCCATAGTCGTCAAAGAGCGAGTACAGTACGAGTCCTGTCGGTTTGTGTTTTGCTGACGTGGCAGCTCATGCCTGCGCATGCGTCTGCAGCTCTGATATCCAGGCTGCAGGGTCGATCATCTGCCTCATGACAGTCTGACTCTGAGTCTGAGTCTGAAACAGTCTGTTTGCAACGCATGGGCCGATCCAGACTGGAAACCATGCATGAACCAGGTGAACTAACTAACTACTTGTACAGTAAAAATTATTTGTCCATGTCTCAGTACAGTATTCAGTTTTGACTAAATAATTTTTAAATTGTAAACTGGAAACCCCAGGCTGTAGTCATGGTAGTACTGGTAGTGGAGTAGATAGAGTCTAAGTATGCGCTCTACTTCCGGACAGGATGCTACATCATTCTTCAGTCCAGTCTTATGTTATGGCCATACATGTACTAAAATAATTATTCCTATGTTTCATGGCATGGTGGAGAACTACATGACTGTACATATACCGTGCAGGTGACAAAGTCAAAGGCCACGTTTCAAAAAGTACCTGAAAAAGCGTTTGAAGAGACCCGACGAGTGAAGTCCGAGCTTGTTCTGACCGGGCCTAATCTAATCACCCTGTGAGCGCGGTCGGCAGAACACAGGAGTGATTCAATGGAACTGCTGTCAAGTGGAACGACTATTCCGATGGTACGTGGTCTTCTTTTTGCATGATACTGTTGATAGCGCACGAGGCCGGCCAAATGCAAGGTGACCACGTTTCATTCTTTTCACAATCATGCACGCATTCACTGTAGATCTACCAGTATCCGTAGGCGTTGTTTCCAAAGTCCGACTGCAAAGATCAAAAGGTCGTAGCAGTCATCATGGTCATCAGAGTCAGGCCTGGGCCTTTGTAACATCTTGGACTCACGAAATACTGGTTTCGACTTCGGCGATGAGTCAAGCCAAGTCGGCGGAATAGCGCTGGCTCCATTGTGGGGAGCAAACCCTTCTCAGTCTTAGACTTGGATAGTTTTGCATGTTCTGGCTATGCTCTGAGCCAAGCTTAGCGTTAAATTAACGCGTTGGCTACTAAATACAGACGTCACACAGTACAAAGGTTCACATGGTTCATGGGCCTTGGTTTTCGGGGGAAACTGGTATGAAAGTGTTGCGTAATAATAAATAATAATATTCGCGGGATCCGCGTTAGCATCACTTGAATGTTCAGAAACACACAAGCTATAGCCTTCGCTTCTGCAGGCCACGTTGCGTAGGGTTTGGAAAAAAGGAACACTTTGGAATTCCATTATCGTAGTGACGCACATAAAGGCCCATGCGCTTATGAGTGAGTTTTTGCGTTATTTGCTATTTTTTGCGGGTAGTTCTGTTTCACATGTACAGGTGCATGCGCTTGAGTTTCTAGTGTATTGGTGCATTGTATCAAATAGTGTGATACCGCACCGCACATTAAGCTATGTTTTTGTGGTGTCCTTGACTCCGTGTGTCGTGGGATGGAATTGCATTTAGGTTCACTTATAAGCCCATGCGCTTATTTGTGAGGGTGCGCTTATGCCCGGGTATGGGCACATGTGCCCTGTACGCCAAACGACTAATGCAGACGTCATGAGATTTGCGCAGTACATCCCAGTGCATAGATCAGTGTACAAGCTTTCGTAACTCCGTCAAAAATAAGTCTATCTCGACAATCGATACACCGTTGGAATTACGGAAAGGTATTGAGCTCAGCTTTTTAGCGATATACATGTAAAGTTCTTCGCGATAGGAGAAAGATTGACAGAGCGGCGACGGTGTCAACACGGATCGCGGATTCACGGCACTGAGCGATCGTGAATTTTTTTGTTCATGCGTTCGCAGCCTGGCGTGCCAGGGGATTTCCCTTTGGCACAGCGCATGCATAATGGACACCGGCGAAAGCATGTGGATCTCAGCTTTGTAGCGCAGTTTGAATCGTGAAATCGGCTGAACTGGAACAAGAAACCGAAAAAGAATGTGAGATCGAGTTCCTGTGCCTTTGCGAGGCATCGTGAGGTAGTTTCGAGAGAACGTAGAAGTTGCACCGCCGTGCATATTGAGATGAGAGCTACCAGGATGGATTCGCTTGGTCCTGATCTTTCCAACAAGCCCAGGATGACGAAAATCCATCAAGGTGAACTGAATTGAGAGAAACACTCGTTCAAACCTGTGCGTGAAAATGACACGAGGAGAGTCAGTGCGCTGCAAAGGCAGGTTGCTGGAGTAAAGGGGGCCAGCACGGAAAGGGTTAAATGCGCGTCACTACGGTGACGGCGAGTGATGTGTCTGTGGTGCACACGTGTACCAGATGTACACTACTACACTGTTCTATCCTGTACATCATTGTACATAGTCAGCAGTGCACACTGTTCTATCCTGTACATCATTGTACATAGTCAGCAGTGCACACTGTTCTATCCTGTACATCATTGTACATAGTCAGCAGTGCACACTGTTCTATCCTGTACATCATTGTACATAGTCAGCAGTGCACACTGTTCTATCCTGTACATCATTGTACATAGTCAGCGGTGCACACTGTTCTATCCTGTACATCATTGTACATAGTCAGCGGTGCACACTGTTCTATCCTGTACATCATTGTACATAGTCAGCAGTGCACGCTGTTCTATCCTGTACATCATTGTACATAGTACCAGATGTACACTACTACACTGTTCTATCCTGTACATCATTGTACATAGTCAGCAGTGCACGCTGCTCTATCCTGTACATCATTGTACATAGTCAGCAGTGCACGCTGTTCTATCCTGTACATCATTGTACATAGTCAGCGGTGCACGCTGTTCTATCCTGTACATCATTGTACATAGTCAGCAGTGCACGCTGTTCTATCCTGTACATCATTGTACATAGTCAGCAGTGCACGCTGTTCTATCCTGTACATCATTGTACATAGTCAGCAGTGCACGCTGTTCTATCCTGTACATCATTGTACATAGTCAGCGGTGCACGCTGTTCTATCCTGTACATCATTGTACATAGTCAGCAGTGCACGCTGTTCTATCCTGTACATCATTGTACATAGTCAGCGGTGCACGCTGTTCTATCCTGTACATCATTGTACATAGTCAGCAGTGCACGTCGTTACGACAGCTCCGAATGAAATCTATTTTCATTTCAGTTCACCTTTGATGGGTTTCCATCATCCTGGACTTCAAGTTCAACGGCTGGAAAGATCAGGACCAAGAGAAATCGTCCCGGTATCTCGAAGCGCCATGGGCACATCAGGGCCACTTCCACGTCCTCTCCAAACTAATCCACCATGCCTCGGAACGAAACGACAACTCAACATCGCGTTCCTGTTCGGCTTCTTGCTCAACGGTCCAACCAATTTTCACGATTCAAACTGTGCTGCAAAGCTGAGATCAGGGAGTCGTCAAAATACCGGCAGTCAAACCCCGTTAGGACGAACTTCAAGGGACCGAACACGTTTGTTTGTCATATCCGGAGTTCTTCTTATCCAGATCTAACAAAGAATTGATATGCATATCATATGGATTGTATTGATGCGAGGTGCATGCTGTGGCAAATGTAAAACAATTTTTCATAACATAACCCAGCAACAGGTAAGTACAATGTGCAATGAATTACTGACAGCATGTCCTCCACCTTGTAACATGTTTTGCCAGTACAAGTGAAAACACAGCCCCGACTATCAGAAAAACCTACAGCCAGCGTACCGACGGGGACCGAAAGTTCGTACTACGCGCTGATTTTGTTCGAATCACGCTTGAAATTAGTTCGTTTTCACGAACGTTAGCCGTAGAGGAGTTTGTCCTAAACAAATAATTTTGACTTTACACACACTTGAGAGGAATCAAAAAGCGTTTCTACTCTAACTTTGAGTTTCACGGTTTTAACCGATCATCAGACAGCAACTAATTTTGACTTTATATGATGCTTGGCCAACCATAGGATTGGCCCTAGTTCGTACTAAAGGAAAGTTTGCCTTGTCAGTGTTCGTCCTAACGAGGTTTGACTATACTTCACGACTTCCTGGCTGAGATGATACGCGTCCCATCCCGCGTGCGTCGTGCCAAAGGGAAATCCCCCAGCACCCTCGCCTGACTCATTCGTCTGCCACAGTCTTCCTCCTCCCCAATCGGTCTTCCAATCGTGTGAGTCCGCCGTCAGATGTATCCACTCAGTCTTCGATTGGTTGCCATTTAAGAACTACGTACCGAGAGTGTCCAATAGTGTTGGCAGATTGGTCTCTAGCCACTTGCGGTCCTTAAAATAGAAGTTGATTTCATCTGCATATCGGGTCTCGTGGGGGAGTAGGTGGTCTGTTGCTGGTCTGGTTGGGAATGGCTCTGCACTCTCACGTAGTGCAGCCTCGAAGTAGCATATATAGCACGGGACTGAGGCCATCCCCTTGTGGGGTACCAATCGTGCTGCGAAATGGTTGAGATGTGGCAGACCCAATCTTGACCGTTATTGTTGTATTGTGTATCAGGTTTTGTATAAGGCAAACTTCGTCAGAGCCCATAATGTTTTTCATGGTTTCCAGGAGCTTATCCCTGTTAATCGTGTCGAACGCTTTCGACATGTCTAGGCCGAGGATGTGGCAATCCCAGCGGTACCGTATCGCCTTGGCAATGAGATATACCCGGGTCCACACTACATCTGCTGTGCTGCGACCAGCTCTGAACCCAGATTGCGAGTCGCCCAGGTACTCGGAGACTTGCCTGCAAATACGGCTGAGTACGACCAGAGAGAGAGAGAGAGAGAGAGAGAGAGAGAGAGAGAGAGAGAGAGAGAGAGAGAGAGAGAGAGAGAGAGAGAGAGGCGCTTTCGTACGGTATTTAACAGAATGATGGGACGCCTGTTAGCGACTGGGCCCTTGGTCTTGTTTGGTGGGAATTAGCGCTCCTGTACCAATGATGGATGACATATCAGTGCCGTTGTCGATGCAAGTGTAAATGAGGGAGGCGATGATTGATCCCAGCTCGTTCGTGGCATATTTGAGCAGGAGCATTGTCTGGTCTACATGCCCTGAGATTTCTCAATTGAGATGCTGCCTTTGAGATTTCATGAGGTGTGATCGGGTTGTTCAGGTGGCATAGAGTTAGTGGAGCCATCGGGGTGGTCGCTGGGTCAGCGAACTGGCTTGCAATATGCTCCCGAACACGATCTCCTTTGTCACAGTTCCTAAGCAATGAAAGGCCATCCTGGGAGTGAACTGTAAGCGATGGCTGCTTGCCAGCTCTCATAGCTGATGCGGCAATGAACATCTTGGTGGAGTCGGGTGCATTCTCTACGTGCTTAGCCAGCTTATCTTTTCTCTTGTTTGCTTCATCACGTTGAATTCTGCGAATCCTATGCGACAGCTGGTTTCTTTCGTGTTTTAGCGTGGCACAATTGGCCAGGTTGGAGTCAATTAGGATCTTGAGTTCATTTTGCTTCTTTGATAATTCTGCAAATTCTCCAACTTCTGCATTGGGCATAATGAGTATCTGTATTGGCACACTTCAATCTCCGAAGGAACCTTTGATATGGGCAAAGGTTGAGCAAAGCTCAGTGCTGCTCATTGAAATCCAATCGGGTGAGTCAAGCTGTCGCCCTGCACAAGATTCCATGAGCCGCCCGGTGTGGCATGGACTCACTTGATTGTATTTCATTGGGCTGCACCGTACCATTTTGTTTCCTCGTTCCCCAGGTTCTAGTGCACAGTTACCCAGTCGAAGGTCACTCGGCTTTGACGTCCTGAGCATTCACGCATGCAGCCGTGAAAGTTTATAGCTGACTCTCGTACTATTAAATATTGGTTGTGACGGGTTGAGAATGTAGTAAAATGACTCTTGTTCTGGTTCAAATTTCCCTTGCTATGGCTGTGCAATTATTACTGTTTGAAGTATTATTTAGACACTTGCCGTATTTCCCTGAATATATGTCGCACCTTTCTACACTTAATTTCAGGGCCGACAAATCGAGTGCGACTTACAATCGAGCATGACCCAGTTAGAACTGGTGCGACTTACAATCAGGGAAATACGGTACAGTCAACTTCGCTTAAAACGACACAAAATTGTCGTTATTCACAAAGTGTCGTTATACCCGAAGTCTCATTATATGTACAGTCAACATCGCTTATAACGACACTCGGCGGGGCATCAGAAAAG
This sequence comes from Sycon ciliatum, assembly GCF_964019385.1. Classification (NCBI taxonomy): domain Eukaryota; kingdom Metazoa; phylum Porifera; class Calcarea; order Leucosolenida; family Sycettidae; genus Sycon; species Sycon ciliatum. The sequence goes on from NC_088650.1 coordinate 16,850,747, forward strand.
TGTCCTAATTCGCGAAGTGTCGTTATCCCCGAAGTCTCATTATATGTATTACAGTTGGATGGGACTTTGCTCTGGGCACGGAAATTCTCTCGTTATTCGCGAATTGTCGTTATATCCGCAGTCGTTATTAGCCAAGTAGACTTTAGATGATGTTCTTGTGTAACATTTCGTTTTTTGCTTGATAGATTGGATAAGCCAAAGAGAACGATATTGTGATGAGCTCCCCGCATTCTGAATTTGCGGCCGGTCTTGGAAGACCCCCGGAAAGGCAGTTGCTAGCGGAGCAGGAGTTGGAGAGACTGCTTCAGCGGTCCCGTACGTCGAGCTCCCTGCAGCAAAGTACAGGTGGTGTGCGACATTCAGCAAGCCTACCACTGACTAGCCAAACAGGACTGGAGAGTGTTGCGGAGGTGGATGCGCGCGAGTCGGCCATAGTCGCGGACGAATCTGGTGATGTGGACAGATCAACCCTGCAGAGGACAGCTAGTGCACCTGTGTTGTGCCCCAGTCGACCCATACCTGCTGTATATCGCCAGCAGTCAGCAAGGCCAGGGCGCGCAGGTGAACAAAAGCCATTCGGGAATGCATCTGTACGCTCTGCCAGCGTCCCTTTGCCGACTCACCGAGGACAAGCACATGTGCCTGAAACCGATGGGTATCATGCGGCCAGCACTGTGAACGAGCACGGCAGTGCAGGCTACTCCACTCCGCCAAGATCTGCAAGTGTGCCGGTGACTCCGGGGCACGAGTTCGAAGCACTCAATGCACAGCGTTTCGATGCACTGACGCAACATGTGAGCAACGCCAGTGCCCCTGGCTCTCCTGTGCAGGCCATGCATCTGTTAGATCATGATGCAAGCGTGCTCAACCCAGTCCGGGAATGCGGCCAGGCACCTCGTGACAACCTGGCATTGGCTCAGGGAGATGATAGCGATGTCAGGAATGAAAGTGCGATGCCCGATGATGAGAACCCTGCCATTCCTGTTGCAGTCAGTAAGTGTCCAAAAGGTAGCGATCCATGTATGCTCATTGTGTCGCATCGTTAATCAGGAGATACATAGAATGGGTATCAAACGATGATCCCTCATTTGGAACCCCTCTAAGCCTTACTTAGGGTCCTCAGTGCACATCCCGATGGACTTCTCTCATCACATACCATATTATCTCCATTGTGGGCTTACAGAACAGAACAACAAGGACAATCAAGGCTTGTTTGCTGCTACTTCAAGTTTCATGCTCTTGCAATCATCAGGGAAAAGATGTTGCCTGATGATTGCAAGAGCATGAAACTTGAAGTAGCAGCAAACACACCTTGATTGTCCTTGTTGCTCCGTTCTGTATTACACTCTGCCTCCACGGTGTTGAGCGCTGTCAGCACACTGGGTACATCCTCCGGTCCATTCTAGGCTTATATATTTTCAACCAATCCTGACCCTGGGATTATATTGGAGACTGGGCTTCTACAAGAGACTGCGCTTGTAATGGAGATAATACGGTACCGGTACGTGTACTTGACTGATGTACTGCGCTTGCAATGGAGATAATACGGTACCGGTACGTGTACTTGACTGCGCTTGCAATGGAGATAATACGGTACCGGTACGTGTACTTGTTCTACAAGAGACTGCGCTTGTAATGGAGATAATACGGTACCGGTACGTGTACTTGTTCTACAAGAGACTGCGCTTGTAATGGAGATAATACGGTACCGGTACGTGTACTTGTTCTACAAGAGACTGCGCTTGTAATGGAGATAATACGGTACCGGTACGTGTACTTGTTCTACAAGAGACTGCGCTTGCAATGGAGATAATACGGTACCGGTACTTGTACTTGACTGCGCTTGTAATGGAGATAATACGGTACCGGTACGTGTACTTGTTCTACAAGAGACTGCGCTTGTAATGGAGATAATACGGTACCGGTACGTGTACTTGACTGATGTACTCACAATACTGTGCTCACGTCACTTTATGGTTCGTGTTAAAGGGGAAGTTAAAGGGAAACTGAACGCCAAAAATAAGTATGGCTTATCCGAAGGGGAATTGGGCACTGATTCCGATGAGCTATGTCTCGAGCCGATCAGAGAAGAGGAACCGTGTCAAATTTCATAAATAACACCTTCCATATTTGGAAATTGGGCTTGATGACGTGCGTACTGCTTAGCTGTCACCATGCTGTGCATGCTCAGCAGTGTAATTGAATGGAAGAAAACAATTACTTTGGTGTTTTGCAGCTCTATTTCGTTCCCTGACGGTAACCAAATCTAGACGTCAGGCGAAATTACTGGTCAGTCGGCGTCACGCATTTTTCACAAAAATTTGCGTTTCACCTGCTGGGAGAGTATGCGTGTACTCGAGTCTCATCCTGAGCACGTTTTTTTCTTCTTTTTTTTCAGCTCCAGTATAACTGTATTTTTCATTGCAAAGCCGTCCTCGATTGTTGTGTTCGTTGTTCAAACGAAGTGAACATTCAATCATGAAGGCAGAGGACATAGGAGCCTGATTGGAGTTTCTCGTGGCATAGGACGGCCACACAGAGACACTTTGGGATTTTCTGAATATAAAATACCGTACGCACGATGCTGAGATCAATTTGTGCGATATCAAAATTGTTTGTGATCTACCACATCGAGCAGAACGGGATCCAAACACAAGCTTACCGACGGTTAGGCTGCCGACCTGACTGGACAAATGATCCCTGGCTTCACCAGACGCCAGACGTCGGACACCATGTCCTTTGCCGCGACGTCCATCTCCAAAAAGAACTCCATCTTCGTCGTGAAAAGGCTTGAAATACTCAATATTCAACCGAGATTCGCGGTCTCACCCTTTCTCAGATCGAATCATTTTTTGTTGTAGCAGTTGCAGGGCAGATCCCCGCCACTACTTCAACAGAAGATGGCTCCAAAGCATACCTGGAACAAGCCATATCGAGGTTGCAAGCCACCCCTCTCAGCACTTTTTTTGAAGAAATTCGAAATTTCAATGGTGGAAGATATACTATGAAGAGAATTTCAAAAAGTTTAATTTCGCGGAGCGATCGCTCAACCTACGTCATTCAAACTTTGCAGGATGGTTCAGACGTACATGCTAGGCATGGAACCACAGAAGATGATATCATAGCTGACACACAGAGTCACACACACAGCAGATTCGTGTGCAAAGATACTAAATTAGTGGACGTCGTCATCTTCTTCCCGCTGATCTCAAATGTACGATGACGTGCTATTTCGCCTGACGTGTAGGTATCTGTTGAGCAGGAGAGTGACACATGTCTTCCCGAAGGCTGTCCAGGCTGCAGTGGTGATGAAGAAGACACGATCATCACCCCGAGATCGATTGTAGCGAATTGGAAAACTCATGGTGAATTTGCTTCCACTCCAAGGCAATGTCGAGGTATGAAGGGTGCTTGTACTGCCTTCCAAAGTGAAGAGGAGATGAACATGGCTGTGCATAGCTGTTGTTCTATGCCAACTTACTTACCTACTCTTGCTGGTACCGTAGACGTAGTGCTATATTGCGAATTTCGTGGACGAACAACTCTAGTCACTAGTGGCTAGTGAGCAACACTAACAGGTGAGATTTTTAAATTTGACAAAAATTGTTTTTGTTTGAGAACTGACAGTGGCAGTCATTTGACTCAGTAGGTGTCTTTGCTGCTTCTTTCCCTTCATTCGTAGGGTTGTGCTTGAATAGTACAAGTGCTTGAAGTAAAATAAAATAAATAGAACATGTGGAACATAAATCTAATCAAGCATGAGTACATGTATTGCGAATTTCAACTTCAAAGCACATGAAATCACAATGATCACAAAGTTTATGGAATCAAGAGGACACCATGTGTTCAACGAACACATACACACATGCTGTATCAGTGCGCGCACACATGTACACATGTGCGTGCACCCCCACCCCATCCCACAGACATGCGCGTGCAGCGCGCACATCCATACACATGTGCATGTACCCCCCCCCCCCCTCCCCCGACACACACACACACACTCCTACCCATACACATGTGCGTAGGACCCACGCACACACACACACACACACACACACGTGTGCACAGACAAATACACAAACACACACGCCCGAACACACACAATATACGTGTAAGTGTACATGGTCTTCCTGGTGCAGATGCGAGGCCAGCACAATGGAAAATACCTCCATCAAGATGCTTGATCAAGTGTTGTGATAATGGCACTGTTTGTTTGTTTTTACAAAGAAGTGTGGGAAGGATTACTATGCGTTATAATTCATAATTGTTCTTTGCCTTGTACTGTGCAGACCAGAATGCTTCGCTATCAACTCCTGGCTTTCCATCGGCATGGTGTTCAGCTGCAGCGGCATCTGGTCCGGGGAGTTGAAGTTGCTGGATGGCTGCACTGACACAGGATGGGTTTGCGTTGGCAATGCGATACGGCAGTCATTCCACATCATGAGCTACATGTTTATGTAATTTATATTGTCACTCGTCCAGCAACGTCAAGGCTCTGCATGTAAACACAGGAGAACACCATAATAAAAAATACTACTCATACTCAGGGGATAATATATTTGGATTAGCAATTTCGTGCCATTTATGGGTTCCTGTCTAAACCATGCTGTGATATTGATTTCTATCTGCTCACAAAGTACCTTGTATTGTAACAATGCTCTGCCTAATCACTACCCTCCGCCAATTATAAGATTCACACAATATTCACAACACAATGCTGTCTATTTACACTACTTCGAACTGAAATGCTCACTACTCTTCTCCCGTTTTCAGCTCCCTCTACCTTATGAATACTCTACATTACTGGTTTCGTTTCTACCCTTTCCATTGCTGCCAGCTCCCAGTCTTTTTCAATGCACAGCACCACCTTGAAATTTTTGTGATTTGATGTACACATACTTTGAAGTTGAAATTCGAACTACATGATCAGATTTTTGTTCCACATTTTCTATTTATTTTTACTTCAAGCACAACCCTACCGATGAAGGGAAAGAAGCAGCAGAGAGACACCTACTGAGTCTAATGACTACCACTGTCAGTTCTCAAACAAAAACAATTTTTGTCAAATTTAAAAATCTCACCTGTTAGTGTTGCTCACTAGCCACTAGTGACTAGAGTTGTTCGTCCACGAAATTCGCAATATAGCACTACGTCTACGGTACCAGCAAGAGTAGGTAAGTAAGTTGGCATAGAACAACAGCTATGCACAGCCATGTTCATCTCCTCTTCACTTTGGAAGGCAGTACAAGCACCCTTCATACCTCGACATTGCCTTGGAGTGGAAGCAAATTCACCATGAGTTTTCCAATTCGCTACAATCGATCTCGGGGTGATGATCGTGTCTTCTTCATCACCACTGCAGCCTGGACAGCCTTCGGGAAGACATGTGTCACTCTCCTGCTCAACAGATTCCTACATCTAGATTTGGTTACCGTCAGGGAACGAAATAGAGCTGCAAAACACCAAAGTAATTGTTTTCTTCCATTCAATTACACTGCTGAGCATGCACAGCATGGTGACAGCTAAGCAGTACGCACGTCATCAAGCCCAATTTCCAAATATGGAAGGTGTTATTTATGAAATTTGACACGGTTCCTCTTCTCTGATCGGCTCGAGACATAGCTCATCGGAATCAGTGCCCAATTCCCCTTCGGATAAGCCATACTTATTTTTGGCGTTCAGTTTCCCTTTAAGGCAAAAATTAAAATTTCACCAGTTGTAGTCTTCGGGGTGCTAAGTCGAATGGTCTTGGTCCGAGAAAGCTAAGACGCTCCCTTCCTACTTGAATCCCAATCGAACTCGCGCACTTCCACCGAAACTGGGTGACTGCGCCCTACTAGATTGGGATTTGTATGTAAAATGTCACTAAAAGCGCCACTTCGTTCTTATAAAAGCACGGATGACCGCGATTGACCCATATGTTGTAGTCTTTTGGACGCTGAGTCGACTGGTTTTGGTCCGAAAAGGCTGCGATGCAGCGTTCCTCCTTTATTCCCAATCGAACATGGTTGAACAAGCGGTCACGTGCTCCTGGGTGCCCAAATCACCTGGTCACCACGCCAGCAGGCGACAACTTTCACACCAAGGTTCAACTCGAGTGACAGGACCGCACCCAAAAAAGGTCAAACAGGCTAGTAAGTTGTACCCTGCAGGCACGGTGACCAGGTGACTGGCGTACGCATGAGCACGTGACCGCTTGTTCAACCATGTTCAATTGGGAATAAAGGAGGAACGCTGCATCGCAGCCTTTTCGGACCAAAACCAGTCGACTCAGCGTCCAAAAGACTACAACATATGGGCCAATCGCGGTCATTCGTGCTTTTATAAGAACGAAATGGCGCTTTTAGTGACATTTTGCATACAAATCCCCATCTAGTAGGGCGCAGTCACCCAGTTTCGGTGGAAGTGCGCGAGTTCGATTGGGATTCAAGTAGGAAGGGAGCGTCTCAGCTTCCTCGGACCACGACCATTCGACTCAGCACCCCGAAACCTACAACTGGTGAAATTTTATTTTTTGCCTTAATTTCCCCTTTAAAGGGGAAGTGCATCGATTTTTCGAGTAGGATCCAGAAGAAAGGCAATTTGATATCGGTTCGAATGGTGTATCTCTCTCTTCCATACGATAAGTCAAACTTGCCAAATCGCCAATTGTATACTCACGTTGCCATAGCGACCAGCGTAGTGATGACGTATGAAAGACATACCACCGTTATTAGCTTCCAATGGTTCGATGGTGACTGACCCCAAGTCTATAGCTAATACTCTCAATACGCAATTCACATCAGCTGGTATTCCAGACGACCATTCCTCTCCAATACCACCTCTGCAACGTTCTGCGACTGTGTCTTCTGATCTGCGCTCTATACATACCACCACATCATCTGTTCGCACCTACCTAAAAAGACTAAAAAGCAACAAAAGCCCTGGTCCTGATGCCCTACCAAATGAAGTTCTCAAAGTTCTGGCTCCATCTCTGGCGTACCCACTGTGCCTTATATTCAACCTTTCCTACTCCTCCGGCGTATTTCCTGATCGCTGGAAGATCGCTAAGGTCACGCCCACCTACAAGTGTAAAGGCTCCCGATCACAAGCCTCAAACTATCGTCCAATATCTCTTCTCTGCTCCCTTTCAAAAGTATGTGAAAAGGTATTTTACGACCAGTTGTATTGCCACATTTCACCATGCCTTAGCCCTTCCCAATCTGGCTTTCGGCGCAACGACTCAACCTCTGACCAACTAGCTCGTCTAGTACAAGACATTGCCACCCTTCGTGATGCTCGACACCATATTGCTCTCTGTTTCTTTGACTTGGCAAAGGCCTTTGATACTGTCTGGCATCGTGGCCTCCTTGCCAAGCTACATATTGTCTTTGGTGTGTCTGGCCCTGCTCTGTCCTGGCTGGAGTCCTATCTGAGTAGCCGATCCCAGTTTGTTTCTGCCCTCTCCATCAACTCTGATCCTCTACCAGTGTCTTCTGGAGTTCCCCAAGGCTCCATACTTGGACCTCTTTTGTTCGTAGCATACGTAAATGATTTACCCTCTATAGACCCAGGTGTCTCGTTATTTGCTGATGATACAACCCTACTGTCAGCATCCTCGTCCTCAGCGGCTCTTGTGCCTCGAGTGTCGGCTCAGATATGCAGTGTCCTACGCTGGATGCAAACATGGCGACTTAGACCCAACCTGACTAAAACCGAAATAATGTTCCTTCCCCCAATCTCATCCATGTCACTTTTACACCATCCTGATTTCCCAGAACCCATAAAGGTTGTTTCCAACCATAAACACCTGGGAATAATGCTTGATGATCGTCTCTCTTGGTCTTTCCATATTGATGCTCTTTGCAGCCGTTCAAGCTCTGCCCTAGGTGTTATACGTCCCCATTGTTTCCATCTTCCTTTCAAATGTAAAATTTTGTTTTACAAACTGTACATCCTGCCTCTTTTCATGTACGCTGCTGTTAGCTGGTGTGGCTTGTCCTCGGTTCTCGCTGAGCATCTCGAAATCCACCATAGAAAACTTCTTCGTATCCTATTTAGTCTACCCCCTCTCTACCCTTCTGCTTCCCTGTATGTCCTTGCAAATGCTTGCCCACTGTCGACCCACCGTCAAAAATTAATTTGCACTTTTGCTCACAAATTTAAACTAGCTCTACATCCTCCTCATCTTAACGTGTATAACTGGTTCCGAATCACAGATGGCTCCCAGACAAGATGCTCTGTTGCCCTCCCCTTGGCTAAAACGTCCTCCCTTGTACGCTCTCCACTCTTTGTTGCTTACTCTGCTTGGCTTGCGCTGCCCGCTACTACGCGCAATGCCAGTACCCTGGACGCATTTAAATCTGCTCACTAGATTCACCATCACCTGTCCCTCCCATGCTTCTCCGTCTTGACCATTACTTTTCTTCTTTTATTCACCATGGTTGGTTAACACCCACATCTCCCGTACTGGCTGATTTTCTTCTCATGCCATGAGGTGTTGTCTATAATAATAATAATAATAAGGCTTAGCTCCACCACAGAGAAGGTTGATCAATGCAGAAATTGGTCGTTTTCAATTGTCTTATTGTATTCACGATGTGAAAGAAGTGCTGTGTTCAATGCTATTAGTGCCGTGAACTGTTTATCGGCCTTCTCTTGCACTTCCCTAGGCTGACTGTGCCTAGGAAATGGTTCCCCTAGGAGAAGATGCTTGGTACTCGTCATCTCTCCTGAGACATTTTCAGCAAACTTTCAAACCTACGGCATTATTTCATTCGTCAATCTCCACCACCCGTCGTCTCACCTGGCTTCAGAAGATGTTACGAGAGATAGGAGAGTCGCCAGGGAGCATCACATCCATCTTCAGGAAGTGGAAAGAGCAAATGGCATGGTCTTTGGTTGGGGAAATGCTGAACGTTGATTTGTCCCAACCAAGATTTCAGCTTTTTGTTCGTAACTATTTTCTCTTGTCTGCTGATGTCTCCGCACTCCAGCATTCTCCTGTCGGTGTCACGTCCCAGTACACAACCGAGAGGACTACTAACAAACAGTTCACTGCACTAACAGCATTGAACACAGCCCTTCTTTCGCTTCGTGAATACAATAAACCAATTGAAAATGACCAAATTCTGAAGTGATCGACCTACTCTGTGGTGGAGCTAAGCCTTTCATACGTCATCACTGCGCTGGTCGCTATGGCAACGCAAGTATACAATTGGCGATTTGGCAAGTTTGGCGTATCGTATGGAAGCGAGAGATATGCCATTCGAACCGATATCAAAATAATTGTTTTTCTTCTGGACCCTACTCGAAAAATCGATGCACTTCCCCTTTAACGTTATTCAAACTTCAGTTTGGACCTACAATCCCTCTACCCTCAGAAGTGTAGCTGTGCAAAGTGGGGTCTTCTGAGACCTGCTTGGATGCGGAATGATTTTCCGCCCGTGGTGCGACCCAAATTTGATTTGGATAGTCGTAATCTGGCATGAGAGTGACATTGATGCAACGATTAGGAGTTCGTGAAGTTGATTAACAAGCCCTGGTGGCTCTGATCTGCTCACTGCCATCCTCTGGATTATGAGCTTTACCGAAACGGCATGTAACAAACATACCCACTACAAAAATTCCATGTAAATAGCACTGTTGATGTCTGTTATGTGTGTTTCTGTATCGTGCAGATTTCCCCTTTGCCGCACACATCTGCGAGAGCGTACCACCTCCGTCCGCAAGCAAACCTAGACGGATCGAGTGCAAACCCGGCGAGGAGGTGACCGTGCTGGACTGCTTGCCCAGCCAGGAGTTCTTCGTGCACAACAAAAGCACTGGCCACCTGGGTGTTGTGCCGGTGACAGCACTAGAGGATTCCCGTCCACAATGTGAGCACAGCAACACCGGTTCTAAAATCCTATTCTTGTATAATATTATTTAAGACTAGGATGGAGGCAGAACACATGAGTAAAATATCTTGTCTATACATGCACCTACGCAAGAATGCACCACCAGCCAATTAGGACGTGTGAAAATATACTGATGGACATTTAACAAAAGCAGGTAGAGATCCGCTGCACAAAAGTGCTCAATATCTTTCGATAGTGCTATTAATGCTAAAACGGTTCAACGACAAAACTACCAAGATCTCATTTGCATTGGACGTCTATACAATGTCATTTTTACATGTCCTAATTGGCTGGCGGTGCGTTCTTGCATAGATGCATAGGTAGACAATATATCATTATTATTGTCATTAGGAAATGTGAGTTACGAAGTCTGAAGAAAATGGAAAATGCTAGACGGTCTCGGCTGGGATAACGACTACACCATAGCTCAGTGGTTAGAGCATTGCTGGCCTCAAGCGAGGGTCCCTGGTTCGAGTCCTGGTGTTGGCAGTCAAGTTTTTATTCAGACTTTTCCCGTTTGCGCCTTTCCCTCAAAAGAATGGGTTATTTTTATTCCCGTAGCTATGCAAAAGACGTTACTTCAGTAACGTCTGGCGCTAGCCAGGGTCCACACAGCTGTTTGTGTGTTCGTGTGTTTGTGCTGCTGGCATGCCTGGCGCTATCCTGTACCTGTCAGGTACCGTACCATCAAAGACAGCTGGCTACAATATTCAAATAGGGCTTTCAAATGCAAGATCATAACGTGAAGCAACTTGGAAGAATGAGTACGTATGCAAAGTGTATCGGGGGAGTGCATGCAGGGCGATAGTGCGGGTTCGAATCCTAGGTTATGTCTTGAAAAAAATAGGAGAAATGAAAAATTTATAACATCCCTATGCTTTTTTGCCTAGGTCATCAAGGTGGTAGACGGTGTCGTATTACCCTCGCATGCAAAGAGAAAGTTTATTTTTTTCGCTCAGGGAAAGCATAGCGTAGGGCCCTGAGCTTCCACGCTCTCTCGTTATTAAAAAGCTTACGTAAAGAATTGAGTGTTGCTACCTACATGGGAGCTCGCGGTTTTCCTGCCGACTTGAATTCTCACTTGACTGACTCACGACTGCCATCCAGAGCACACGAGAATTCCATCGAACCGTCCACTCGGCAAACTTGCAAGAATGCACCACGCTCTGCTCAGTACACAGTGTTTCGGGGAATTCACGCCTCATCAGTTGAGCTTGAGTAGGCTGAGGAAGATTGTGCCTGAAGAACACCACTTATATAGTGCTCTCTCCAGGCACAAACGTCACCAGGGATACCAGCTAACAGAGAAGCTCCGTTTCCAGCGCGACAAACACCTCGTGAACACCAGATAGCAGCGTGAGTCAGTGTCGCTTATGGAGGTGCTGGACAAGCGCTGAGGACCGTTGGTCATTCACAACGTTGTTGCCTCCAAATCATCTAATTAGCTGGTGACAAAAATTTTGTTGTCCCCAGCGCGAGCTTTCCTCAGCCTTCTCAACCCCAACTGATGAGGGGTGAATTCCCCGAACCACTGTGTAGTGAGCAGGGAGTGGTGCTTTCTTGCAGGTTTGCCGAGTGGACGGTTCGATGTACTTCTCGTGTGCTCTGGCTGGCAGTCGTGAGTCAGTTAGGTGAGAATTCAAGTCGGCAGGAAAACCGCGAGCTCCCATGCAGGGAGCAACACTCAATTCCCCAAGTATCGCCGAAGTAGCACCAACCTCTTCTTCAAAAACCTACCTGTAGATAGAAAAGTAATTACCGTAACGCAATAAATGGAGCAAGCTGCTGCGCACTCAGTACAAGCACCATAAGCAAGTCTTGTTTTTGATTTGCCACTAATCCTTCTGAAGAGATGAGCACGAAAACGTTCAAGGAATAATTCTACATGAAAACCAGATTTGCTCATGGTGTTTGTACTGAGTGCTCAGCTTGCTCTATTTATTGTGTTAATTATTATTCTTTCCCCTCCTTATATTTTTCCTATAACTGAGAACCTTCCAAGTTGGAAGGCTGATGGAATGCGCATCCAATATGTGCTAGATCTATTAGCCAGTTAGTTGAAGAACATCAGTACCGTCGGTCAGTGTCGTGCAATGTTATCCCATGAGCTGATTGTTTAGTAACTGGTGGTGTTAGTGGACATTATAGCGTTACCTGCAGTTCCTTGGTTACGCTATAAGAAATCACATGGAAACGAGTTACGAAGCATCTACTTCGAAGTATCCACTACTGTAACAAAATAAGCAGTCAGAACGTGCGATAACAGGGCACAACACTGACATGTTACTGAGACATATTCTTTATCTCTGATATTGCTGACCCACCCAAGTTGGATGGTGTTTTGCTTTGCTGCTTCAAATTGTAGTTAGACCGCATTTTCATGTTATTAACTGGTCCCGTCATGGCCCTGTAACAGTCGGCATTCTTTGTTGCTCTCACATTCCCCTCATTGATCCTGCCATAACCTTGAACCTTCCAAGCTGGAAGGCTGTTGGTTTGCGCACTCGAGGTGTGTGAGAGCTAGGTCTTAGGTTGTTGAATGTCTCAGTAACATGTCAGTTTTGTGCCCTGTTATCGCACTTTCCGACTGCTAATTATCTTGTTACAGTCGTGGATAGTGCCTTCGTAACTCGTTTCCACGTGATTTCTTCTATTTTAATTAAAAATGAATTATTATTATTTAAACAAACGGCGAGGAGACAATAATTTGATAACCGCAATCATAAGACAAGCTGAATCGACGTTTGTTTATACTTTATTCATTCAATGTTAAACGGTGGAGACAATGTGCAATAAAACGATGAAAATAGGAAGAAATAGTGTAGAGAAATATTAGGAGAAAAATTACCACTGGGGTCAAAAATTTGAATAATGTGTACAACACAGAACCTTTCTGGTATATCCCATGAAAATGATTGACTGTCCTGTCATGTCAACACACACACACACACACACACACACACACACACACACACACACACACACATACACAAACACACACACACACGCAAAGCAACGCAATTACTTGGTCCGCGTCAGCAATATTGTTGCTTATCTTTCAGCTTTGCTATTATGTCGCCAATGCTCACTTGGCAGCCCATTTCATCCCAATTTCGGTTAGTAAGTCAGCTTACTAGTACTTCCCCCGGAAATAAAAACTTCGTGACTTCTTTACATGACTTTTCAAGGAGTTACTGTGCTCAACAGAAGTGTTCTTTTGGAAGAGAAACACTTCAACACGTTCAATCGACATGTCTACAATATCTACAGGATCGATTAGTGGGAGTAGAGTCTCAGTCTGGATCGCCATCGCTCGACTCATCACGGCTGAAGCCGGTCCAAGTGGCAGGTCGATCGACGCGATGTCGTATGTCGCGGAGAAGATTCTCCGCGTTCCTGATCGTATTCGCTGTTACCTGAATGCCTTCTCCAACATCTCGGCGGACACCTCGGTACCGCTGCAGCACTGGTACTCATTACCGCCTCCGCTCTCGCTCGAGGACAAACACAGGCAGAGCCAAACATTTCAAATTTCCTCCGAGGGATATCATAGTTGTACCAGCACTTCCCGACTGCCCCGATCAGATCTCGCCTGTTCTCCTATGCGACCAAGGACACATCGTCGAGGCTGCTGGAAAAGGCGACATCAAGCACCGGGCAATCGTGTACCGTGGCTTTGTCCGCCCTGTGTTAGAGTATGGCATGCTGGTGTAGATGAGCGCAGCCCCCACCACCTTGGCCCGCCTCACTGCCATCCAGCGCCGTGCCCTGCACATAATTGGAGATGGATCATACTTCCCGAGCCTCGACATTCGCCGTACCGTAGCAGGGCTCTGCTTTCTGTACAAGCTGCACTCTGTGGAGGGTCCGGAAATGGTGAAAGCCATTCTGCCACCATCAGCAGCCGCACCGCAATGCCGCATGTCTACTCGTGAGACAACCAGATCTGCAACACATCATCCATCGCAACTCACCAGTATTCTTCCTCCTCAGTCACGAAACAACACGCTCCGCTCATTTCCCCACTCCCTCATCGCAACGTGGAATCGGCTCCCACCTACCCTTCTGCAGTCTCCCCCTTCTCGCAGAGGTATGCACACGTTCAAGAAAAACGTCAACGACCACTTGCGGCGCAGCAAGTGGGAGTGGGCCACAGACAGGCTATGATCTCTGCCAACACACCAGCCTAATTATACTGACCGCACTCCAGCTCCCTTCTACCCCTCTTTGATCCCCTTCGCTCAGCCTTAAAATCCGATTATCAGTTCTCTCCATCTTCCTACGGTGCACTGCTTTTACTATTGTTTTGTCCTATCTCAATCTCAAATTCTCCCCATTATCGTTTGCAAAGCCGGTGCTTCCCTCTTGGATGCACATGTTTCTTTTCTCCTATGTATCGGCGCACAGGAGTAACGATGATTCCGAGACCTTTGGTCGGAGGAGTTACTTTTGCCCCGCCCCCACTTCTATCCAATATGCCACCGCCCCCGCTGTGCAGCATCTGATGGTACTGTGGTATTCTGTCGCAGTAATGTAGTTAGTGTGTGTTAGCATCCGCCGATCACACTGCCATGTTTGCATCTGCCGCGCACCGCTGCATCAGTGCATTGCGCACTTCACTCACACTGCCAGCGCATAGATTTGGGCACGCTTAGCCTGACGTCACACAACTGCTTCCTTTGAAATTTTGCTCACTGCACTCACACTGCCAGCGCATGGATTCGGGCGCGCTAGCCTGACATCGTACAACTGCTTCCTTTGAACTTTCTCTTTCTTTCTTGCTGTTGGCTTCACTTCAAAGACTAGTCTAATTAGTGGTGACTTTTAGCTTGTGCCAGCATCAAATTTTCACCCTCCATCCCTCCCATCTTATCATCTTGCTAATGGTACTAGGGAACATTTAGCTCTATCGCTCCTAACTGGTCACTTGCTTCGCTAGTTGCGGCTCTTCACGAGCCAGTTGTTGCCAATTGCATTGGCTTTGCCTTGCAACCCCATTGTGGCACAATGTGGGTTTATTGCGCCTCCTTGCGAGCCAGTTGCTGCCAGTGGCCTGGCATTGCTTTCCAGCTCTTCGAGCTTTTGCATTACAAGACCAGTTACTCGAAGCAGCACACTATCTCCAAAACAATTCCTTGTTGCCTTGGGCTGAGTATGAGTGTGTGAGGGATATGGTGCTAAAGTAAAAAAAATAAAAAAATAAACGTTGAGGCCTGAGCTCTGCAGTGGCTGAGCGTTGACTTCTATTTTGAACGTGTTCATCTTGCTCTGCTGCGTGAAGTGGCGATTGTCACATCTCTGCGTTTTATAGTTTTGACATCGTGCCGACTTGTTCGCATGCCGACAGGCGTTTCGGGGATGGCGAAGATTTAAAAACGCTAGCTGCTATTGCTATTCAGTTTCCACTCTTCTTGCTCCTCGGTGCCATTGTCCTGCTCTGTCAAGTTCTGAACTAAAACATAGCAACGACGAGCAGTGAGCGGAGTGCTTTTCTTCTCACTGCGCCTGGTGGACGAAAATGAAAAACACGTTCGCTTTGCTTTGTTTGCAACGTCGACACCTTTGCTCTGCGACAACTGTCGGCTCTCCAGAATATGAATTATGCTTTCCTACGATTCCGAAATGTCATGTCAGTGTTCCAGGCTGACAGAACATTTTGCGGTCGGGTGACCCGAAACAACGAATTAATTCTGGGTTGCCTAAGCATGTTCTTATAATGGATGAGCATGTTCTTATAATGGATGAGCATGTTCTTATAATGGATGAGCATGTGCGTGTAGTGGACAAACGAAAATGAAAATTACACATTTTAAAAATTTACTCATGATGCATTTACTCATACACTCATTTCACAAGTACAGTCAACCTTGCGAATAACAACACTTGGTAATGCAAGCTGTGGTTATTCACGAGTTTTTATACCCCAGGTAGTTTTACATGAAGTGGACCGTAAGTCAGAAAGACTGGTAGCCACTTCTTGAAAACTCCTGCCAAAAATCAACAGTCCCTGGCTGGATACTTGTTGCCAGTTCACTTGAAGAGGTCTGACAATATTGAACATTGTATATGTGTATGCATGTGTGTGTGTGTATGTGTGTGCGTGTATGTGTGTTCGTGTGCGTGTGTATATGTGTGCGTGTATGTTCACGCGTGTGCGTGTGCATATGTCGATGTTTTGTGTTTTATGAACAGTTCATTACCATGCTGATGGGAACAGTGGCTTTGGAAGCAACGGTGATAACGGTCTTACAGAATCATTCGCTCAGGTAAGCATTGCCAAAAGATACCTTTTTAAACCAAGACCCATTATCCAAGCCGGATAGGTTCCGGGAAATTACACGGGTCAGTTGAATGTGAGATGCTGATGTTTTCTCACGAGCTATCCGTTCCAGTCACTCTTTGCGCGGTGACGATTTCTGCACGCTCCCAATCACTATGCTTGCGTGTGCAATTTCTTGTCTTTGCCTGTGAGCTGTGATCATTGTAAAAAATATAACACTTGCACATGCCATCACTGGTCTGGGCTGCGTCGGACCAAGCAGGCCATGCTCGCTATTGCGACCGGGTGCTGCAAAGACACTGAGTTACATAGAATTTCAAAAGGCGGTTTTGAAGCACGCACCGTTTTGAGCGATAGTTCTATAGTGCCATGCTGTCTACCTAAATGCTTACCCCCTGGTGCAATCTGATGTCGATTTTTACATATATGGCTGTGACTGTCGAGTTTGTCAAGTAGCTAGTGGACCAATCAGTGATAACTTGATTCTTTCTGGTCCAACATGGCTGTATTCCCACTAACGCACGCACGCACGCGTATACGGTTAAGTGATTACGTAATCAAGTTACTGTAAATCCGGAAAGTGTTTTTGTAATTTTGGCATGATAACGTGCAGAAAGTTTAAGGATGGCTACCTGGCCACCCATCTGTATGCGCATCTTTACACAGACACCTCACTCGTAGACTTTCCGGTTTTACAACAATAATTATGAAATTGTACTGAGCATCTCAATTCAAAACCTTGATGGTGCATTGTGTCAAGTAAGTTGTGCGTAGCATGGGAAGTTCTAGGACGCAGTAATCGATATTATAATCGATAATCGAATCGATACAAGGGAATTTTAATGGGGAAGTTCACCCTAAAATGCAAATTTCATAACCTGTAGCGAAAAATGCACTGATTCCAATGGTGAAAGTCCCAGTTTGATCAGAGCAGCCGTTCTCGAGTTATACATGTTTGAAGTTTGCACTAAATTTGGTGACATCATCATAACGTCATTCATTTGCCCATGCTAGGCCGGATTTATGACGTCAGACGATAGTTGAAAAGTGTAATCGTTTCACCCCTAGTAAAATTAAACGGGTGCAATATCTTACGTCCTCTTGCCTAGATTAAGTTCTTTTCTCCTCTGTGTGCTCTTGTTCTCTCTTCTGTTCAGGAAGGGTCCGTGGAAGACTTGGCCAGTGCAAAGGAGACTGTTGTGCATATGTCCCATTTGGTGCACAACGACACGAACTGGAACATCTTGCTGCAGCGCCTGAGGCCTACAAATTTCACTCAGCTCGACTCGTATCTGAAGTCAATGGCACGCCGCGTGAGGATCTTGTGCCCTGAGGTCGGCCTGCGGGCGGTGTGCGAGGAGACGCGTCTCTTCCTAGAGGTCTGTAGCAAGCACATTGCCGTGGTTGAGCGCCATGCTACAGGCCAAGACGCCGCCGGAATACGTGCTGCCGACGCCAGGCTGCGCGTGCTTCACATCTGCGCCTGTGTACTGCTGCATTTGCCAAACAACGGACGCCACTACAACCAGCTGGTCAAGTCCGAAGAGTTCAAACTGCTCGTGGATGCGTGCAATCTGTGTGCCATCAGTGCCGTGAGAGTGGATCTGGCAGCAACCATCCTGGCCTTCAGAAACGGTCTTATCAGGGCACTGGTGGCCTCACTGCCCACCAGTCGCCATCAACAGAGCACAACTGTAGCTGGCTACCTGGCAATGACCTGCTGCAGTTCCAACATCTTCCTTCTCCAGTACCTGCTGATCGTGCAGGCGTGCATCTCGGCCAATGCTGGCAATCCCAAGGCAACCTGTATACCTTGGGACAAGGTGCAGCTGCGATGGTGTGACTTGCACGTTCCTGCAGCAGCGCTGATCCACAGTGTGTGCAACGAGGCTAGGCTCGGCTTCTACGACGAACTCAACCCCAGCCTGCCCGTAGAGGGGCTCGTCAAAGGACTTCTAGCATCCAGTCTCACAGAGTGGAGCATGTTGGAAGCCGCCGAAGCGGTATGGCCACTACTTAGTTGTAGCAATCTGGAGGATGAGAACATCAGGAGGATGATCAAACTAGTGGCCACTCAGTTTTCAAGCCAGAGTTCTCAAGCAACCCTTCAGTCGGAAGTCCACGCGGCCCATTACATGCCGCCTGATCAGCTCAAGTATCTCATTGAAATGCACGACAGGACTGTGTCTCTGGCCAAACTTCACCATATATTCACCTCTGTGGACGGAAGCACACACGAGCGGAGAGATAGTGCATTAAGGACAGTCCAGCAACTGGTCTTCGACACTTTCTATCAGTCACAGATCTTATCCCACCATGATCCGTGTGCTGTTATCGAACATGGTTTGACCTCGGATGATGTTGAGCAGCAATGGGCGTTCTCCTGTATTGCTCTGGCCATTGTCAATGGACAGCAAATCGACAGCTTCTATACTAGCTGGGAGCAAGCGGCCAGCATATTCGATCGCCTTGCTCGGTTGGGCTATGGCAGCCAGATGGAGGCATCGCTGGAGGACATACTTATCTCCCTGCATACCTCACTGGGTAGCAATCCACTGTACACTGTCAATGCTATCATGAAGTCAGAGTTCCTCCGCCAGTGCCACAAGCCGGGAGCGAACCTCAGTGGACGCGTGATATCACTGCAAGCGACAGAATCAGCAGCGCACCTCATCCTGGCAGCAAACAATTGCTTGATGGAAGTACAGAAGTCGATCAGGTCGTCTGACTTCAGCAGCAGTTTGTTCTTGTCTGAACACTGTGCCATGAGGCTCTTCTGGAAAACCTACTGCAACAGCCTGCACGGAGCATGTCAATCGCTACAAGCACATGAAGTGAGAGACTTGCATCATGACCTAGAAAGACAGCTGAAAGAAATCGAGCAGGCGCTGGCAACTTCCACTTGCACCTCCATCCTTGCTGGCTGCCTGGCATCGACTATGATGGGAATATTGCAGCTTTCCGAGCCAGAGTTTCACCAGGAGCCATCTGGCACTCTTCTTGCGCTGCTGCGCATCTGCTCACACATACAGAAAGTCCTGGGAGCGGAACAGTTTCAGCCATACCATGCTCAGGCGGGCACGATGGCGATGTTTGTGAACTACACAGACACGCTGCGTCGCATTGTGATTTGTGTGGAGAGCTGTCAGTACACTCGCAAGGAGTTTGACGACTACTATGCACATCATGGCAACATGAGAGCTCTCTACGCTGCTGCAAATATCTCAATTGTGCACACCATCGAGAACTTTGATGATGTCGACATGTCCTGCCAGCGCAAGCTAGTACTGCTAAGGTGGCTGGCATTGAGGCGAGTGCCGAATGCGCGACGCAGGCATGATGAACTGCTGTCCGCTTTTGCAGAGCAAGGCTCGCATCTGTGTGAGGTCAAAGCGCTGCTGGAGCAAGTGGATAGCGAATACACACGCCACCTGTCCTACCCGATTGGTCCTGGCCAGCATCATTGCCCAGCTCACGAATACATAGTGTGCACGGTGGCAAATAGCAACTTGTGCAGTGCGCTGTCTCCTGATGTCGGTTACGTCCTGACTGACTATGAGTGGATCAAGAACGTCAGGGACTGCCTTGTTCACGTTTACCACAGCGTGGAACATCTTCTCTCGCCAAACACGGAATATATCCATCTTAGCAACCTGGCTGGCAGCATAGCGAGAAATGAGGCAACCCATGGCGGGGATGGCATGGCGCTCTTCACGCTCAGCAAGGACACGAAAACAGTGCTTGCCAATTCTGTGCCGCATCAAACGAAGCAAGAAGACATTAAGCGGCTGCAAAGACTGCTGCATTGCATTGCCTGGGCAAGGTTGGGCATCGATGGCGTTCTGACAGCGCTTGAGCTGAGCCCCCTAGCTGACAGCTACGTCAAACATCCATGGAAGAAATTCAAGCAAATGAAGCCGAGACTTGATGCACCTCTCAGCTCAGTGGATGCCAACTTCATTGGGATATACGAGCTCACGTCAGGATTCGAGGAACATCACTACAAGTTCTTCAACCTGGTGCGCCGTGGGATATGCAATGGAATGTTTGCATTCTTCAGGGACGAGCTGTGCAAAACTGACCAGACCTCTAGTGTCCGGACAAGGCTCCAGCTGGTTAATTCTCGACTTGAAGGTGACACGCATCGCACTGCTTTGATGAGCTCGCTCCTGGATGTAGAAGATGCAATAAAGCCATTCTTTACCGGCGAGGCTTCTCAGATTCTGCAATTATTTCAGACCAAAGTGTTTGACTGTGGTATGGTCCTGGACACAGCACAGAACATGGGAACTATTCAACGCTTGCTGGACACACTCGCCGGCAATGCATTCGACACCGCCAAAGAGATCCTGACCTGCCTTCGAGACAATGCGCAGGCCATCGTGGAAATATTTCACGAGCCCGGGCAACCGTACCGCTATCGGTGCTTGCTTGAAGTGGATAGCTCTGACAAGGATCCCAAATGGCAGAGTATGTCTGAGATGCGCCAGTTCCATGTGTGTCTTCCGTATCTGTACCATATTGAGCAGTGGGAAAACTTGGCCCACGGGATGTCAGAGTCAATTGCCATTTTGGAGAAGCTCCTTGGTAAAGTACAGGAGTTAGAAGCATGCGGATGTTTCAACTACCTCAGACAGATGCAGTGCATTCAACTACCCTTACGCAAAGATAACCTGTCTACAAGACTGGCTGAAGTGTGCGAGAAGCTGTGCGTCTGGTATGAGCTGCTCGCTGACGCAAAGTTGAAATGTCCCGCACTACGCTTGTTCTCTGACTACGACATCGGGAGCATGTCGGAACATGTCCAGATGTTGACAACAGATGGAAGATCCGACCACCGCCAACATGCCAGTCTACTATTGTGGATTCTGCTGTCTGCATCGCATTTGATCTCATCAAAACCTGAGCAGTTGACACAGCCTGGTTTACTGTCTGCCTTGGAACAAGTTGGATCCAAAGAAGACGACAACGTTCTTGACCAACTGGTGCGGCTGTTACAACTTGTGACAAACAGGCACTTTGTGAGGCCGACGAGAGATGGCATCCATGCACTCGCACCAGTCGTTCAGCAATACCTGTGCACTGTTGAAGGATGCCACTCCTTTGATGACAGATCCGATGCGCTGGTGTCACTGTTTTGCCAAAGCTTCCGCGACCACTTACCCTGCCGCGCTCAGTTTCTCTTCTGTTCCCCTCACACCACCGAGGCAGAGCTTCGCAGCTTTAGCAATGCAGTAGGTAATTCCTCTGGCACATTTGCTGTGGTCGGAATTGATCTGCTAACGGCTGACTGCCTGTCCGCTCTGCTGGAGCTGCAGCAGTTCTTAGCACAGCCACGCCAGCAGCAGGAGCATGCTTGCACAAGTAGCAAGGTGTTCTATCTGGCTTACAATAGTGCTTTCCACAGTTGTTGGCCGAAACTGATAGAGCTGGAGCAAGCAGTCATTCCGAGAGGCAGTGTGGACAATTTACGCACTTGCTACAATGCCCTGGACAAAGCAGGCAAGTTTTCCCTGGGTTTGGAGCTGATTGTTGTTGGTGGTCCTGCCGGTGTTGGAAAGACGACTTGGATAAATGAAATGTGCCGTCGTGAGGATGGTGCTCTGCCGGTCGTCATTGATCTGATTCAAGTGGATCGCACAGCCGACATATGTCAAGTGCTGATGGTCGCAGTTCAGGGCAACGAGCGACTTCAGCAGCGCACTGGCAGCATTCACTTCCGCCTGCCGTCCAACGCCAACCTAGCTGATGTTGATCGGGTTTTCTTCGAGCTGGTGTGGTGTGGTGCCATGCGCAGTACCGACACCAGGCATGTTGTCGCCATTGAGCCAAACTCAGGCAGGAAATTCAAGTGGTTCATAGAGATGTGTGAGGACGGCTTCTCAGATTGTGACACAGACAACTCAGTATATTGCAAGCTGCCATTTCTAATGACGTCGTTAGTGTGCAAGCCACTGCAGCGCACTGACAGCAAAAAGATGATACTGTCCACTGAACACGAAAAGCTGGCACGGCTGCTTGACTTGTTCTTCGGACACAAGCTCGGGACGGATGTTATTGATGGCAATATCAGTGTGCTTTGCTCCGACTGGGTCATTGAGAAGCAGAGCTTGTATATGTTTGATCGCTTGTTCCAAACGTATGGTCTCCCACGAGATAATCGCGTTCAGGAAGTCTTCTGCCTGAAGTACATTGCGGCAAAGTGGAAAACAATGCTTGAGACCACCAAGTTACTTAAGGATGGTGTCTCCTATAAGGACTTGGCCTGGGAGGTAATGCATCAAATCATCCTGGAGGCAAAGTACCTGGCCACGCCCAACCTGAGGTGTGTCTTCCGTGGATGTTCGCAGGCTTTTCTTGCTTGTGATGCCTTCTCGTTGATGGCCACCGACATCACACAGCAGAATGTGCCCAACTTGCTCGTGCTTCGTAATCGTAACGATCGAACACGCAGTCGATCCTGGACCTACATTCCAGTCTCGCGAGAGAAGCAGATCGGACTACTCAGCTGGGCATTCCAAATAGAGAAGAGAGATGTTGAACGCCTTGTGTCGGATAGCAAGTTTGTCCTGACTGCGGACTTCACTTTCAAGCTGATCTTGATCAAGCAGCGTCAGCAGCTCGGCTTGTCTTTGATCCTGGAGAGTGAAACTGGTGCTGGAAAGACCTATTTGCTTAAGTTTTATACTATGCTGTCTGCGTTTGCCACCGCTAACAGCTCTAGAATGGAGGCCGCCCACCGTGCGGAACCCAGGCTGTTGAACCTGCTGAAGCAGATCATCTTTGGACCGCTCTGGACTGAGCTAAGTATGCTGAATCGCATCCAATACCCGAGATGTGGCTCAGCCTGGCAACCATTGCCTGATCGTCTGAAAGGACATCTTGGATTCAGCGAAGGTTGTGACTGGCATGACTTTGGAACGGAGCACCTGTTCGAGAGCTGGCTCCACTTCCTCAGCCTCTTGCGACGTGAACCCGCGTCCAACGCAAAGAGACTTCTGCAGGAAGGGATTCGTTCTTGGTGCAACAAGCTAACAATACTGGAGCCTCTGTCCATTGAGTTCTCTGAGCTCCTTGCGGATCCTAATTTGACAGATGCTCATAGCAAACGGCTGCTGGAAGGCTGGCTCGAAACGAAAACCAAGGATCTGTTCCGAAAGATGCTTGTGCACCCTGGTCTCGTCAAGGAGGACATCAGGCGGTTTCTACTTGATGATGTGGTGATTTTGGCTGAAAACACGCATGGTCACTCAGTTGTTGTGTTTTTCGACGAGTTCAACACATCTAGGTACATGCACTTGTTCAAGGAAATCATGCTTGATGGGACATTTGACGGCCAAGCTATTCCCCACCACGATCAGCTGTTCTTTGTTGCCGCTCTCAATCCGTGCAATAAAGAGGATCAGGTCCACATCAATGGGCCGTGGAGCACTAACTATTTTGCTTTCGAGCCCAATGCGACTGAAGATGATGAAATCTTAAAGAGGTGTGACCGCGAGCTTGGCCAGGTGTACAATATTAGCGTAAAGCTACCCACCGTTATGAAATATCATCGCTGGATCTATCAGAGCCTGACTGGCCCCGACGAGCTGTTTGAATACACCGAGGGAAAGATTGACTTCCTGAAGACCGACCCGCGCCTAGACGCCATTAATGCCGGGGCTCAGTTCTCTGATCGCATGCTGGGTGTCCTCAAAGAGTTCCTGTTTCATTCATATTGTTTCTGTCGAGACAATGTCACTCGGAGTTTTGTCAGCCAGCGTGATGTACAGCGTGTCTTCAAGCTCATACCGCACTTCTGGAGCATCGAGACAAATCTTTTGGAGCCCGACGATATTTCTGACGCAAACCAGGTCCTTCAAAAATGCATCCTTCTCTCCATATCCTTGGTGTTCTTGGTAAGATTGCCGCTGGAGCCGACTCGCAAGTATCGTAGGGCATCCCGGGCCAAGTTTGATGTCTACGTTTCCAATCACGTGCAGCGTAAGTTTAAGGCCATCAAACTCTCCCTGCAGGCTATGCTAGAGGACGAGATCAACAGGGTGGTGACCAAGGAGAACTTTCTCATTCCGTATGGCGTGGCCCTGACACCGGCGCTGAAGGAGAACATATTCTGCATGATCGCCTGCATCCAAGAGAAAATTCCAATGGGCATCATCGGTGAGCCGGGCTCATCGAAGACTCTCTCCTACCAGATTGTGCGCCAGAACTTGTCCGGTGAGCACGGGTCTGTCACCAAGTTTTGCCAGCAGTTTGGTGCGATAGACCCGTTCTTTTACCAGTGCTCGCCTGAGTCCAGCACCGATCAGATTCAGAAGCTGTTCAACAGTGCCATTGACAGAAAGGACTACTATCGTAAGCACCGGCCTACGCCAGTGTCATCCGCTCTGAAAGGAAGAGGCACCAGAGTCACTGTGTTCATCGATGAAGCCGGACTGCTTAGTGTGAAAAGGAACCGCATGGTGATGAAAGTACTTCACCCGTACCTTGACGAGCCCGAGGTCTCATTCGTGACGATGTCCAACCACTGGTTTGATGCTGCCAACACTAACCGCATGCTGACGGTGTTCCGCTCGCGTGCAGCAGGGCAAGGACGGTCCAGGCAGGAGGAGACCGGGCAAGTGGAGTCCAGGCAAGGAGAGTCTGGGCAAGAGGACTGTGGGAAATCACAGTCTGGGCATGACTTGATCAGCTTGGCTTATGGCTGCCTGTGCTTGCAGCCTGAGCTGTGTCCACCTTCCCTGGAGCAGTTTTTGCATGGTATATGTAATGGCTACCGGCGAGTTTGCCAAATGATTCCCGACTGGTTCCACCAGCGTGACCTGATCGCACTGTTCCGCTTCTTCCTGCGCTCCAAACTGGTGACCGGATCCGAAGAGATCAATATGACGGCTGATTCCCTCCTGAGGGCGCTTGAAGAGAGCTTTGGTGGCCGGCATCCAGAAGAGTTCAAGGCCATAGCTAATGCCTTCTTTGAGGAGGTTCACAGCCGCCTTGCGTCATTTCCGCAGGAAATTGATGTTGCCTCCCTGCGCACTCCTATCGACATAGCACTTCAGCTGCGTAAGAAGCTGCACCCTGAAAATGCATCCGAGCACTTCACAAACCTCAGTGCAGTTGCACCCCGCTACCTACTCTTCATCGATGACTATGGCTGCGATTACAACACTGTGGATATGTTGTATCAACTGGGAGTTCTATCCAGAAATCCTGGCCAAACCCTGGTCTTTCAGCAGGACGACGGGATGAAGCAGGGAAACGATGTGCAGTGTGCAAGTATCCTTGCTCAGCTGCGTCAGTTTCTCAACCAGCCGTGCACAGTTGTGATTGTCAACTCCCCCAGGCTACATGGCTACCTGTATGAGCTCTTCAACAAGAACTATCTGATGCTACAGGAAAAGGGCAAGTGCTGTGCATTTTCGAACATAGCAATGGGAGACGGTACTTTTCCGTGCCAAATTCATCCAAATTTCCAGTGCATTATCATCTTGAGCAGGGAGATCGCGACGAGAGAGCGAACACCGTTCCTAAGCCGGTTTTCCAAGCACACCCTGCACCCGTGCCAAGGCTGGGAGTATGTCCTCAGGAACACGGATGCAGATCGGCTACTGCGCAGCGTGCAAAAGCAGTGCGAACTCTTTACGACCCAGATGAATGCACACTACTTCTTTGGAGCTGGCAGTGACTCTACTGCCGCACCAGGGAAGGTAGTAATAGAGGAAGGAACTCCCAGAATGTCATCGTCAGCTGCTGCCGACCAATTGCAGTGGTCTTCCATGTTCAGTGGTACATTGTTCCTTCAATTCCTCAACTTGCTAAAGTCTAGCGGTAATGGTCGGTTTTCAGTGCACGACCGAGGGCAAACGCCCGCTGGTGACTTTGTGCGGCTTGCCACACGGAGAATTGTGGCTAGCTACTTTCAGCTCATGCCTCTTGAGTCCTACATATCTTCCTGCCAGTTACTTACCCCGCCGTCAGCCTATCATAAGTTCTTCGTCGAGAGCCGCCAGAACTCGTTCACGCTTCGAGCTATACTGGAGAACACACTGCGCACAACGGAGCATTCCAGAGACAAAACGGCGAAGCTAATGCTTCTGACGAAATCTACATCATCCGACGTTCAACGGCTGACAAGATCCAGCGATCTCCGAGAGAGGTGCCTTGGCAGAACTCTTTCGGAAATGACAGAAATACACATATTAAGCAAGTTTCAGCATTTCTCTGAACTCCGACAAGCCATGGAGGAATTTAGCCGAGGACCAATGGCGTGTACAGTATTCTCTGTGGATGTGTCACAGCCATCCCAGAAATCCGCAATTGGTCCTCTGAAGAGACTCATTGACGATCACTGCACTCAGCTGCGCCGGAACGGCATCAAGCAAACCAAACTGTTTGTGATACTGCTAGATGTTCTTCTGAAGAACCCCCTGCACAAGGATGCCTGCGGTGCCATGCTGAACGGCTGGAAGTCCAACTTTGTCTCCGTGGACAGTCTATCCAGCTGCTGTCCCATCTCTATCCCCGAATTCCTCTCCTTCACAAAGTGGTCCGGCAGCTGGGAGCCTCCCGGCAGACAGAACCATGTGTCACGGCTAAAACCACTGTTGGAGAAGCACGTGGATCTCTTCTGTGATCACTTCTGCAGAAGTCTGCACGATGTTCGCATGAGTAATGCCCATCTGGAAATGCTTCCTGCCTCTGTACGACCGCTGTTTGCTCCGATTTCAGCCAGCAGTCCATCACACTCTGAGGTACGCCTCAAGGCACTGAAATGGGTCATTGAGACTGTTCCAGGAATATTTGCTTGGCTTGCCAATGCATTGATTTCCTGGCTGATAGAAGAAGGAAGTGAGTGGGCAGAGAAGTTCTCCAAACAAATAATCAAGCAAGACATCTACGTCAGCCTGGAGGACCTGATTTTCGTTGAAACCGATGCAGCCTTAAAGGACCTGATGCAAACATTGCTGTTGGCGCTCCTTAGTGACTACAACCTACACAATGTTCTACAGCTGGTCGAGCAGAAATGCCTTGTCGAGAAGTTGCTGATGCTTGTTCCTGCACGGAGAGTGGATTTGGCTACCGACGGGCGGCTTTTTCACGGCAACAGGCACCTGTACACGACACCTTTCTTTCAGGAATTTATCACGCATGTCAACGCTGCAGTGTCTACGGAGAGGGAAACTCTGGGGGCTGTTCACGAAGGCATGATGAAAAGTGTTGTTGTCCGACCACTTCTCGATATGCGTGCATTCCTCGAGCTGTGCGTTGTTGACAGCTTGGTGTACAAGTTCGACTGGAAGAAGCCGAGGCTCACTCTTGAGGTAGCTGCCCGCTTCGTCCAACTGAACTACACCGAACAGATGGCGTTTGGAGTGGAAGGCCCGCCAGATCTCTTCTCATTCACCCATGTCCACATACGCAAAAACCGCCAGTTACTGTTGAGTGCCTTGCATGGCTCGAATGCTCTACTGAAGTTAATAGGTCGGGAGGCGTGTGCAGAAGAAGTCCATCAGCTGGTGGGTGATACGAATCCAGCACTACAGGCAAGGGACCTGCTTCACCGCTTGGGCTGTGTTCTAGTGGAGAAGCTGTGGTCTGAGCTGAACAAGATACTATGCAGTGGCAGCTATGAGCCAGATAAACTGCTGCCACAGTTGTTGAGATGGAAGAAGACGGTGGACTATGCGTTCCAGTACTGGCCATTCCATTATCTGCAGTCCAGTCAAGGACAAGGCGCAAAGCAACCAGTCGATGCAGTGCCTGAAAGCAGCGCCGGCCAGGTGAAGCTTGTTGTTGCTGCTAACCTAGTCCTGTCCTCTCTGACCAGTACGAATCCTCATCCACTGCTGAAGGTTCTGCGCACTCTCATACCTGACGACAGTGCAAGAGATGTTTCACTCGACAAGATACTGGACCGACTCCTCAGCCAGCACGAGGAGATTCACCTTCCGAGCGAGATCGTCCAGTTAAAGTACGGCTGTGGTGAGTGGTTCGTGCAAAGATTAATGCTGCAGACTTTCTCGACTGTCGGCGAATGCGTCAACGACCATGACTTTGAACTGCTGCTGACTTGTATTCACGGTTCATATTCCATCCTTCGCTTTGATCACTGCTACATGCCAGCAAAGTCTGGGGCAGCACTGCTTGCGAAGATTGAAGACAAGCTGGTGAAGGACCTGAATTGCCCAAGATCACGTGTGCAGCACGGCATCGAGCAGGCCATCAGCAAATGGATTGGTGTACAGAAGGGTGAGATCACGCTGACATTCACGCCGGGCCACCTGCCTTCGGGGACATCGTCGAGAGCCAAGCGCAAAGAGCCGGTCATGCCCTTGGAACAGGCGTTCTACGAGTTGGCGTACACATGGCGACGACAAATCCGGCTTCCGAATCTCGACGCCTTTGAGTACCACGTGAACGCAGCCTGCGATGACGGCATGATTGTGAGACGTGATTTCAGAAGAGAAATGCAGGACAGAACTCCACTTTCCACACTGTCCATCCAGGAAATGGCCAAGAAATGCATTGCGACTGAAGAGGCAGCAGCGGGAATTCAAGAGTATGCTCAGCAAACTCACAGACAAGGATCTATCGCCGGACAACAAGGATTTCCTGACGCTCAGCCAATGGCCAAGTTGTTTGCAGCAATAGAGGAGGAGAGTGCCTTTCTTGACCTTTTCACCTGGAAAATAGTGACGACCATTAACTGTCCAATGGTTCAAGATGCCATCTCTGGAATTGGTGACAAGTGGGCTGTGACGCTCTCCGAGAGATGCAGGCCTTTAGTGCTATTGCAGTACAGTAATTCTCTCTTGTCGAACTCCATCAATACAGCAGAGTGTGAGATCTTGCCCTGTCTCGTGCAGCGTAAAAACTTTGCAGGTCCACGTCAGGATCTCAACAGCTCGCTGAAAATCTCCGGCTTGCCGAAGACATTGCACCTATTGGCGCAACAAGATGGAAGCAGCTCATATTTTCGTCGCATGGAGGCCTGCCTAGTTTGGAAGGCATTCAATGAAGATTTCAAGTTCAACAGAATTGGCATACAGACTATGTACAGCAAGCTTGCACCAGGTGGCAATCTGGAAGGCGTGTATCGCCTACTCTTTAGCAACAGTGGACCTATTTGTGAGGAATTTTGGGACATGATCGGTGGCAATGGTTCTGCAGCAGAGTATCACATGCTGGAGGAGATGTATGTGTCCACTCTAGTAGCCATCATTTCAATGGGTCCCAATTGTCACTTGCACACTTGTGTCTACTGCCCTGACATTCTGAGGGGATCATACATCTTTGGATCACTGTCCAGCCACGGCAAGCAGCTGGGCCAGGCCGAAGCACAGTCTTCAATCATTGACGGGTTTCTGCGCACGTGCGTGCCAGATGATGCCCATGGTCTTGCGTGGCCTGTCATGGCGTTTGAGGCGAGAAAGCGTCCATCGCGCTTGTCCGTGTTGGGCGCTATGCTCAGTTCCTTGCTGACGTGCATTGCACTCTGTTGGCATACCGTTCTGTTTCCGACCGCCACTGACAATGTGATCGCCGACCAGGACCATGACCAGGGTCTCTCACCACCAGATGCACGGTCATTACTGACAAAGAGGTGTCTTGCAGCAGCACGCAGCCTGTTCAATGAGATGTCGCGTGCAGAACTCAGTATGTCACCACTGAGCATGAAATCGTACATGCTTACTGCTCTCCAGTGCATGGTGGAGCATGCCAACAACCCCACAGGACCCACCTTCAGGGCAAGTTACATCAACCTGCCTCAACTGGAGGAAATGGAAGCCGCCTTTCAACGTGATGTTGTAGAAACAGCACTTGAAACACACTGTGCCACTCTAAACCGCTATCTGACCAGATCGCTCGGTGAGAGCTTCGCAGCACTTCACTGGGCACAGCTCCGGTCGCAGTACAACTGCCAAAGAGATGTTTGGTACGCAGCGCATGCCGACAACCCTATCCTGGCTTACGTAATGGCGTATCACCCACGCCTACAGCTTGTCAGGCGGCTGCTCAGCATCATGAAGTTCTTTGTTGATATCCATGCATTTGGATCAAGACAGTTCTACCTTGCTGATGTTATAACAAATACCTTGGCTGTAAAGGATGGTATTGACTTGATTGGCGGTCAGGCAGGTCGACTCCTTCAGGAAACGTTTGAACAGGCTAAGGTGGATTACAACATTATCAGTAAGGCCATCAGCAGAATGCCGATGGAAGTAGTTGGCCCATGGCAACACAGTCCCATCATTGATACTACACCACTGAAGGATCTTGTGAACATCCACAGTCCCCAGACGCAGGGCTCGCGCCTGAATCATCTGATCACTCTCGTTCTGTCATGGCAGACGGCGCTGTACACACTGTGCTCTCGCCACTCCAAAGTAGCACGCTCCCCTCTAGATATGTATCTGGCACAGAATTTGCACGCAGAGGCAGTGATGCCCGCAGACGTCATTGCACACAATGGTGCTGAGCTGCTGGAGATGAGCAGTGATGACTTGGAGCAGCTGCTACGTGTTCATTGCCAGCATGATCGAAAGTCGCGACGTCTGGTCATGAACATTGATGCGGACACCATGGAAGTCCAAGTGGTGACGCGCCATATCAGCAAGATGCGGCGAATCAGCTGGGATTCGTATAGCAGCGCGACGCATTTCTTCTTCCAGGATGAAGATGGGCTTGTGTTCAGCGTCACACCAAGCAGCCCCACTAAGAAGACGGACCTTCGTCAGGATATCGAACTGGAGCATGTGCTCTTCAACATCAGCAACGCCCAGTTGACTGACACACTTCTAGACCTGCGACAGCTGATGAGAGACATCAAACAACAAAACTGGCCGGACGACGGCCAACGTCACAAGCAGAGTCTCGACCAGTACATGGAGCATGCACGGCAGAGCCACAGCGTTGAGTATCCAAACCTGCAGGCATTCGGGCGCTTCATCCGCCTTGAAAACTTGGGCGCCCTGCAGCTTGCACTGGAGAGGCGGCAGCATCGCAGTGAGTTCACGCAGATTCCACGTAGCCTGGCTCACGCCATGAGAGGGGAAGACCAGAAAACTATCCTAGAACAGCTAGAGGAACTGGTGCATGCCAGCGGTGACCTGGCCAGGTCTGTGGAGTTTCTGAAGCGTTTCCGTGACGCTCTGCTGACTGTACAGCGGCAGGTGGAAAAGCAGCCTAGCCTCAGTTTACTCACTCTTCTAACACAAGATGTCGGTACCGAGAGCACTGAGAATAGCTTGGATGAGAGTGTTCTTCATAGCATCCTTCCCGTAGGAGTGCTGGGTCTTCACCTCAAGCAGCTCGTCATCATGGTGTCGTCTTTCCTGAAAGAAGTAACAGCTAAGCAGCTAGAGCAAGAGATCTTGTCCAAGACACCCCGTGATCCATGCTGCCTCGAGGTGGTTCGCAGGCCGAGTGCTGCGGATGAGCTGGCCACCTCTCTGGTCGTGGAGGTGGTTGATTTGAACGACACGACGCGGCCAGTGAAGCGAGTGGTCACCGCGCAGAGATCTGATTCTGTGCTTCACGTGATCAACCAAGTACTCCAGCGGCTGAACTGTACACAGACCTTTGCACTGTACGGCATGGGAGGGAAACTGTTCCAGCATTCAAAAGACCAGAAAGTTGATGTGTTAGCCCGGCGGCATGCACAAACGAACAGCAATGGCGAGCCCACTGTCACAGTTTATCTGCAAGAAAAAGAAGAAGAGGATGAGTAGTAAGTAGACTGTAATTGTGATGTAAAAGGCGGCAAGGGGACAACAATTTTATAAGTGATGCAGTAGAAAGAATTCATTGTGCTTTTGTGTACCTTGCTGTGTGTGTGTGTGTGTGTGTGTGTGTGTGTGTGTGTGTGTGTGTGTGTTTGTGTGGGTGGACATGACGGCACAATTAATTCTTTTTATCGCATTACTTAATTGTAATGTCCTATTATTTCCTCGATCGAAGCATGCAAACACGGTCTCTCTGCTGGAAACGTCAGAGAGGGCGGCCTTCCATGGCCGCCCCACCTCCAAAGTCGGTGCGACGGGCCTGTGCTTTGCTGCTTCGAATTGTAGTTAGACTGCATTGTCATGTTATTAACTGGTCTCGTCATGGTCCTGTAGCAGTCAGCATTCTTTGTTGCCGTGGGACTTAGCTTGTACACATTTCCGCTACGCTCACCTTCCCCCTCTTTGGTCCTACCCAACTTTGAACATTCCAAGTTGGAAGGCTGTTGGTATGTGCACTGGAGATGTGTTAGAGCTAGGTCTTAGGTTGCTGAATGTCTCAGTAGCCTGTCAATTGTGTGCCCTATTATCGCACATATTGACCGCTTATTATCTTGTTACATTCGTGGATAGTTTTTCATAACTCGTTTCCATGTGTTCGCTTCTTCTTTTTGAAATGTAGTAGCCTCATGATTTATTGCAATTACATACCTATATAAAAACTGAGACGAAGCAGAGGTTTTTATAACTGGTAAGTACTTGCAATAAATCCTGAGGCTGCTATATTTGAAACTCGGATGTTGAGCCATAAATAAATGAAGGAATGGTCTCGTCATCGTTCAGTAACAATCGACATTCTTTGTTCCGTTGGGACTGTAGCTTTTGCTCGTTTTCGTTGCACTTGCCTTCCCCTCTTTGGTCTTTTCATAACGTTGAACCTTCCAAGTTGGAAGGCTGTCGGTTAGCGCTACGGAGATGGGTTGAAGCTAGGGGTCAGGACGTCGAATGTCTCAGTACTCTGTCAGTTTTGTGCCTAGTTATTGCACTTTCTGACTGTATATAGTATCCAGTTACAGAGATGGAGAGTTACTCTTAACTCGTATCCATATGTCCTTTTCATTGCTACATTTATTTATTTTACATTATACACATATGTACAATCATGTATGTTCACCTGCACTTGGTGTGGTGTGGTGTGGTGTGGTATGGTATGGTATGGTTAATGATTTATTTGAATTCGGTATCTCAACAGTACAATGTACAACTTGGGAAGATCCGAATGACATAGATACATAAACATAAAAGTGGAATAGGTGCTACAGCTGATCATTTTATCACAAGTTGTGGGACTAAACTAATACCAGTATGCAAGTACACAAGAAATAAAAGCTGAATAAATACGACTACATGACATTGGCACTTTCCCTAAAAGGGAGTATTTTATACACAGCATTTATTGGCCATAGTGGTATTTTACACAGTGTTTATTGGCTCAAAACCCAATAAACACTGTGTATAAATTACTCCTCTTTAGGGAAAGGTGCAGTGGTATTTATTGAGTCGAAGCAATTTTTGCATGCAAAACCCCTTCTAGTAGGGGTGCACTCACCCAGTTTTGGTGGAAATGGCGAGTTCGATTGGGAATAAAGGAGGGAGTGTGCGTCTCAGCTGCCTCAGACCAAGACCATTCGCCTCAGCACCCACAGACTACAACTGGTGAAAAATTTGATTTTAGGCTTAACTTCCCCTTAGGCAGGCAGGCACAGTGGGATGGTCTAAGACCATGATTGAGAAACAGAGGGTACCAGGTTCAAGTCCTGCTTGGAAGCGGAAGGATTTTTTCCAACCATGCTGCGACCCACAGTTAATTGGGAACTCGTGGCCTGGCACGAGGAAACATGGATGCAGTGAATGGGATTTTCGGTCTTTGACCACTTGCTGGTGAGCTGATCTACTCACCTCCCACCGCTTTAGGAGCTGCATCTGCACCTTGATCCTTGAAGGGTGGTGGCGTTCCTACGGATGCGGAAAACCCGGCTTCCAGCCGAGTCCCACGCGAACCGTGAATTTTTTCCCCTTTAGTTCATTGCTGGGCCTCGTTTTCTCTGTGTTGCACACCATTAATGGGTTCACAAAGGAAGAAACATTTCTGTCCACAGATACTTGAAAAATGTTGTCATAAAGGTGTGTGGGTGTGCGTGTGTATTTGTGTGTGTGTGTGTGTGTGTGTGTGTATGTGTGCGTGTGTCTGTGCATGTGTGTGTGTGTGTGAGTGAGTGTGCATGTATGTGTGCGTGTGACTGTGCGTGTGTGTGTGTGTGTGTGTATGTGTGTGCGTGCGTGTGTGTGCGTCAATGACTGGTACAGCCTAGCCGAGGACCGTCGTGAGTCGAGATTGGCCTCCAACACCATCCAGCCGCCTAAACCTGTGTCTCGGGATTTCAGGTGCCGCTGCGGCCGAGAGTTTCGCCGTCGCCAGGAACTCACTCGCCACTCAAAGTTCTGTTCCCGTGGCTGAAACACTGTCATTCCTGTCCGGACCTGCCATCATCTGCGGATGGGCATTATTGTATTGTATTGTATTGTGTGTTAGCGTGTGTTCATGTTTTCTATACCAAGGTTCAGGTTTCTCCCACAGACTTGTCGAGAGGGTCAGCTTGGTGTTGTGCAGAGCTGCAACAAGTTCACCTCTGGGGATCATTTCTATGTGGCATCTGATTTTTAGACGAAGTAGCGTGACGGTGTGCGTATAGTGTGTCTAGTGGGACTGCGTTACTGTGTGTATGTATGTGTGTGTGTGTGTGTGTGTGTGTGTGTGTGTGTGTGTGTGTGTGTGTGTGTGTGTGTGTGTGTGCGTGCGTGTTTGCGCGTATGCATGCGTACGGATCTATACGTGCATGTACCTACATATAACATGAAAGGTGGCAAAGGCGGAATGGCCTGCCTACTGCGGTGTTCAAGTTTGCAGACATTTATCTCAATGTACTAGATTGCATTGCTTCATATAACGTTGTTTGTGGCTATAGTCTACAGATGTGTCAAAGATAGAAGTGTCTAGCCTGGTGTTAATATATAAACAATTTGGTTAAAGAATTAGTAAAAGCCTTTCCTAATTCTGTAGCATTCTAGCATGGACAATCTCTGTATGGAATGAGGTGGCAAGTTTCCCACCAATGGAAAATCGTGCATGGAAAAGCAATTTTAATCTCCCGTGATCTTGGTATTCTATTGAATTTGTATTCCCGAAGCTATGCAAAAGATGTTACTTCAGTAGCGTCTAGCGCTAGCCAGGGTCTACACCACTTTATTTTGTATTACAATAATGATTATGTGTGTTTGTAAACCATTGTGTTAATTTGCCCATATTTGTATTTATATATTTTTTTTCCCGTTTGTGTCTTTCCCTCAAACTAGTCAAGATATATTTTATATATTATATTGCCGAAGTCGCAACCTCTATTTCATTTTATATATAATTATTATAAAAACAAATAATAAAAATAATGTGTGTGGTTCGTAGGGCCGTTGGTAGGGTCATTACCACGTGGTGCATAATGCGATGACGTGCTCTCCCGTTCGGTGTGTGTGTGCGTGTGTGTGTGTGTGTGTGTGTGTGTGTGTGTGTGTGTGTGTGTGTGTGTGTGTGCCTGTGTGGTAGGGCCTTTCACATGACGCGCCATGGTTGGCCCGGTATCCCGTTTGTGTCCCAAACTGTACCATACCGTAAAAGAAAGCGTGTCAAATATTCAAATAGTGCTTTCAATGGCAGGACCATAACATGAAGCAACTACTAAGGGGCCGGGCCGGTCATATTGGTGACAAAAAATATAGCACGTGTGGGTTAGATTTTTTTAATCGTGCACATCCAGTGTGAGCGTGATAAAAGTAAATAAACAAATTCCGGTTTACATTCTGAGGACTATTCCCTCAATGTGACTGCCCCCTTACTTGATAGAATGCGTATGTATGCGCAATATATCTACTGCCTACATGGCTAGGGAATGCATGAAGAGCGGAAGTGCGGGTTCGAATCCCATGTTATGTGTGGAAATAAATAAATAAATAAAAAAGGCTATGACCATAGCATAATATAAGCTAACTACAGTTCTTTGAAGAATTGACAGGTCTGCAGAGCTGGAAATTGGAGTTGTGAGTTTTAAAGTTTCGCTTTTTACTAAGCTTAATTAAAACCCGGTTTCCGTGTTGCAAAGACGTTTCTATAATATAAGTCCGAGTAACACGCATGATGAACTACATGCATAGTGCTGCTCAATGAAATCCAGTCACGTCACTCAAGTCCGCGCTGGGCGTTGCGCAGCCCTAGACCTGCCAACACTGGCCTGCGAAATGATGCAAAGCGCTAACTCGAGTGACGCGACTGAATTTTATTGAGCAGCACTGAAGAGCAGTGTTTTTAAAAACATTGGGTTGTCGACATGTCATCATTTCGCATTTCCGACGAACCGTGGCTTGATCATTCTCCACATTCTGTGTTCCACGATTGTGCCCGTGACTTACTTGGTTAGAATTCACATCGCCGCACCGAACCCGATTCAGTCTTCAATATGGAAGCTTACCGGGTTACGCGGAAAAAGAAAGAAAAAAAGCATTCGCTTTTTCCAGTTCCACACGCCATGGATACGCCCAATGTCATGCAGTGCAAGTATTATAGCGCCAACAAAATGTAGCCTTTGTTACATAAGCGCGGGCGAAGTGCAGTATTGCTTATCTCAGCGCCCACAATCCACAGAAATATTCATTTCAGCGCCAAATACACGAATCGCGGATTCGTGTCAGGGCAGTCATAAAGTTACCACACTGTACTGTCTGTACACAATGTACGTCGTGTCAACGTCATGCATGTGCGAATTCTGTTTGCTAATCCTTCTCATAACGCGAATTCCGTCACTGAGTTCGACTTTCCTTGGAGAGCAAACGCGAACGCGAATTTCGTCTTGCTATTACGGAGGATTAGCAAGACGAAATTCGCGTTCGCGTTCGCTCTCCAAGGAAAGTCGAACTCAGTGACGGAATTCGCGTTATGAGAAGGATTAGCAGACAGAATTCGCACTTGCATGACGTTGACACGACGTACATTGCGTACAGACACTACAGCGTGGTAAATTTATGACTGCCCTGACACGAATCCGCGATTCGTGTTCCGACTACTTTTCCGAACGAAAAATGCGAAAGTACGCAATCCAGTTCGCGAACTGAAAAATGTTTGCGAACGCGAACGCGAATTTCGTCTTGCTAATCCTCCGTATTAGTTCGCAATCCAATTCGCGAACCGAAAAATGTTTGCGAACACGAACGCGAATTTCGTCTTGCTAATCCTCCGTATTATTGGGCAGCTGGACTGCCGGTTTGACATGCGGTGTAAAATTACTAAGCAGCAGCAGCAGCAACAACAACAACAACGACAACTACGACAACAGTAGCAGCAACAACGACAACAACAACAACAACAACGACAGCGACAACGACAACGACAACGACAACAACAACAACTTGGCAACAACAACAACAACAACAACAACAACAACAACAACAACAACAAGGCAGATAGAGATGCTACTGGTAGTAGTAGCGTGGATGCTGCCAGGGTATCCATTTCGTGGAGTTGTCCGGTGACTGCAGAGTTGATTTTGGGAATTGGTTCGGTCGGTGTAGTTGCTTTTTCTTTCATCATGTAGCCATGCAGCTTCTAGGCCTTTCCCAAATCGGCCATTTATTTTGGCCTATTCGGCTTTTCGATCGGCTGAAAATTTCTGTAAAAGGTGGAAATTCGGCTCTAAAGTCACAGCCACCTTTCGCAGACAATGATTACAGAAATTGTATTTGCATGCTATTGAGGCACTAAAACATCAATTTTCGACGTATTCAGTGCGAAAATTGGTTATTCGGCTAAAAGATCGGTGATTTCTTCAAAACCACTATTTTCGGCCAATGTTTCGGCCGGCCGATTTGGGAAATGCCCACGGGCCGTGGCGCAGGCGCGCACGAGCGGGCATGCCCAGTTGCCCACGACCCTGCAAAACATGTACACTGTATACCGTATTATCTCTAATAAAAGCACAGTCCTTTATTTTTTCAATGTACCTCCGCCCCGTGCTATTAATGGAGACGTTCCTTTATTGGAGACTGTTCCATTATTATTTCAACCTCATTTCATAAGCATGTTGCCATGACCATATTCATGTCAGACACACACATTTCAGGGTTTTTTTTCGCCCGTACAGATAATGAATTTACACAGTGTGCTTATAATGGAGACTGAGCACTTTATTTTTTGAATGCCGCTCCAAGGTGTTCTATTATTGGAGACGTGCAGAGAGGTTAAGATGCACGTTATTTCCGACGTGACGCGCAATTTCACGTCAAATTTGGCGTAAAACTCCAAATTTCTACGCGAGCAGCAGGTCACTCGCGTTGATTTTTCGACGTGCGAGCCAAATAACGCGAGCTGAACTTTCGCGTCACGTCAGAAATAACGTGCATCTTAACCTCTCTAATATTGGAGACTGTGCTTATATTAGAGATAATACGGTATTCGGCGATTTCTTGGTAAAATCTCAGAATTCGGCCAAAAGATCGGCGATTTTCTGAAAAGGCTACTTTTCGGCGAATTTTTCGGCCGGCCGATTTGGGAAAGGCCTAGCAGCTTCTCTAGAGAACCTCTTCCCTCTTTGCAGCATGGCAATTGTTTTCGGTATGGGGAAGGGGGATGGGAATATCCTCAAACCTTCACTCTGCCTTTTAGTAAGTTTTAGCGCAGCAAGTTTACCGTTTAGGCGTTGCATCTGCGCCTTGATCCTAGAGGGTGGTGGAGTTCCCACGGCGGATGCGAAAAACTCGGCTTCCAACCGAGTCTCACGCGAACCGTGAAATTTTATTATTATTTAAGTTTCCGCAAGGGTCCATCTCGAGAGCGCTTATCCTTTGGGCAGCAGTAGCCACCAAGGCTACAGTACAGGCTTGCTTTCCACGAGACATTTTAGAAGTACTTCAAGTACATGTATTGAATTCCATAATTATAGAATTTTGACTAGTTTGAGGGAAAGACACAAACGGGAAAAAGTCTGAAGGAAAAATTGACTGTCACCACCCTCAGAATTCAAAAGATTAATCTGCGGACAGCATGCTGTTTCGTTCTTTGTGAACTCCTCAGCGCAGCACAGAGAAAATGAATCCGAACCTGATAGCAATGAAAATAAAATTTCCAAAGCCAGATTTAAATCAGGCCCGAACGTACCAAGATTCAAATAATTATTCATGATCACGTCTTGGTGCCCCCTTTTCTATATAATTATGTATGCTCTACTTGGCGCCGAAATACGCAATGCTGACCTGGCGCTGAAACGAGCAAGGCCAGAAAAGACAGTGATAAAGTAGCCAAGGCTAACCGTTCTTCGCGCTGCATCGCTGAAAGCTTATTACCCGTAAAAGTCTTTCCGGCGCTGGGCAACGCGGAGCTGTCAAAATAGAAGGCGAAACATTTCAGCGCCCGAAATCCGTGTGCGACTGACAGTGGTGCAGCCATAGCAGGTGATGGTGGGAGTGTTATACTGTGCTGTGATTGTGATACTTGTAGTATGAGTGCGGTTTCGGGTGCGCTGGAGCGAGAAGGGGAAGTGCATCGATTTTTCAAGAAGGGTCCAGAAGAAAAACAATTTGATATTGGTGCGAATGGCATATCTGTCGCTTGCATACGATAAGCCAGACTTTGCCAAATCGCCAATTGTATGCTCACGTTGTCATAGTGACCAGCGCAGTATTCCTGTATTCCTGTATTCAATGCTGTTAGGGCCGTGAACTGTTTATTGGCCTTCTCCTGCATTTCCCTAGGCTGACTCTAGCCTACAATGTAGGAAATGGTTCCTCTAGGAGAAGATGCTTGGTATTCGCCATCTCTCCTAAGCAAACTGACCCCTAATCTCCACCACCCGTCGTCTCACCTGGCTTCAGAAGATGTCACGAGAGATAGGAGAGTTGCCAGGAAGCACTATATCCATCTTCAGAAAGTGGGAAGAGCAAACGGTATGGTCCTTGGTTGGGGTAAATGCTGAACGTCTGATTCGTCCCAACCAAGATTTCAGCACTTAATTCGTCACTATTGTCGCTAGTCTGCTGATGTCTCCGCACTCCAGCTTTCTCCTGTCGGTGTCATGTCCCAGTACACAACCGAGGGGACTACTAATAAACAGTTCACGGCACTAACAGCATTGAACACAGCCATTCTTTCACTTCGTGAATACAATAAACCAATTGAAAATGACCAAATTCTGCAATGATCGACCTTCTCTCTCACGGAGCTAAGCAGAATGTGCGTCATCACTGCGCTGGTCGCTATGGCAACGTGAGCATACAATTGGCGATTTGGCAAGTTTGGCTCATCTTATGCAAGCGAGAGATATGCCATTCAAACCGATATCAACCCAAAAGCCAATGAAGAAGTGGCAACTGATGTGGTCTTAAAGGGGAAGTGCATCGATTTTTCAAGTAGGGTTTGTCTTTCATCTGAACCCTACTTGAAAAATCGATGCACTTCCCCTTTAAGACCACATCAGTTGCCACTTCTTCATTGGCTTTTGGGTCACGGCTTATCTTTATCACCTTCCCCTTCACCGTGTTGCGACTGTAGCGAAGTCTGCTGACTCCAGGCGATAAAACGCTCGGCAAAGGCGTCGAATGACACGTGCCCGCCACCGTCCACATCCTGCTCAGCGAATAGGGCGCCTGCGTCGCTTTCCGTTAGGTCATTCAGTTCCAAACGCCTGCACCCATCCAGTAGGTTCTCCTTGGTGATTGCACCGGTGTTGTTCGGGTCGCAGGAACAGACTAAATCAGTAGTCGGAGTGCTCCTCTATCATACGGCTCCACCTAGGACCTGCCGTATCGACAGTGGCTTTTCCGCTGACACCGTCAGAACGTCCGCCATGGGCCGTGTAGCGAGAGAAGGCTGCGGTCTATGCCTTCCAACAACAGACGATACTTCGGATGTACTCTTGCGAAGCTACCGGAGCGGCTAAATAATTACATTTGTCGTGGACATATCACTTATCAGGACGATAGGCGGACATTCAACAAATCAGACACAAGTCGAAATACCGGTTTCCTCCTTTGCCTGCAGACTGCAGTCAAGTCTGTATGCGCAGAAAGAAAAATGACCGACAGTTTGTGATTGGCAAGAATGTGGGCATGGGCTGAAGCTTACACTACGTCTGTTTCCGTACATCTCTTGAACCGGCCGAAGCTGAAGCTGAAGATCACCGGTTCGCGGTGTGTCACGCCGGGCACAGGCATCCAACTCGTGATGTGCCCCATTCTTGTACACGTAGATGCAGTGCGTGACTAGTCGACTGTCGACGTCCACAAGTAACTCAGTTTAGCATTGTTTGCTTTTGAGTCAATTATTTGACTCTTGGAGTCTTGACTGATATGAGTTTTGTCATACTAGTAGTCAGTGTTCAACGCCTACGGATGGCATCATGCTGTATCCAAGTAAAAAAAACAACAACTGGCAGACTTGGATTGCAACGACGCCGGTCATCAGCTCTAATCCCAGTATATCGTACAACACTGGGTCACGGTGGTGCTGTTGTTTGACCTGGTGCAGTTGTTGAAGTACCAAGACTGGCAAGAGGCGGTCAGTGTGTTGTTTGGACATGGTTAGAGGTGAGTAATCAGACACCTGCTATGCATTCAACCACTGATGTACATGACTGTACATGCACAGTTTCATAATGCCACCCAGTAGATCTATCCAGCGTCAGTTTTTGCAGATGTTCCTAAATCTAAACGAATAAAAAGGATAAATCAGATAGGGAGACCAGTTTTAAATTTCAGCCCTCACCATCGTCTACACAGATTTGAAAAGCGTCGACCTCCATTTTGAAAACATGGTGGCTGGCCGCGCTACCCGTAGGCGCACGTGCCCCCCGCGTGTCTTTGCGCGAGCTTCGAGGTAAAGATCATGTCGCATACTCATGTTCCTGTCTTTCTCCATATCTTTGAACTGGCTCAGCTTTTGCTTCGCCCCCATGATCCACACTGTAGTCTGAGTTTAGTTCTCTTGTCTTCTTGCAGCAGAATTCTGCAAACTCTACAGTTCGTCGACTTCTCCTAGAAGAGCTGTTTTTCAGCATTGGCGAGGCCTTTTGCGTCGAGATAGACTGTTGATCGTTTCAGTCCTATCTTGCCGTCGTCTCACGAGCACCCGGATGCAACAGTATCCATTTTCTTGTCATTCCATTCCCTGGCAAACTCATTCACCTACTACTTCTTCCTTTAAGAAAGCTTCAGGTGGCTGAGTTCTCCCATTAGCGACAATCATGCCGTGGAAAAGAACGGGATATTCCTAGGGTATATCAGTGTTACCAAGTGCCCTCTACCCCATCCGTATTGCTCAGTGCCATTTTACGGAATTTTTCAGCGTTTTCCGTACTCGATTTTTTCAGGTCAACACTCTCACTGATTATTAGTGTAATTTGGAAAAGATCTAATACACACACACTTGCACATGCATGTCCATTGTCACACTGCACTTGCTGAATTTCCTATCATTTCTCACCTGTATAGTTTTTATCAGGGAGTCGTCAAATTGTGACTCCCTGGTTTTTATTACCTGCGCAAATTTCTCACAAGGAACCAAGGCAATAAGCTGGATTTAAGAAAAAGCCGAAAAAGCTACCGCTTGCTTCAAAGAGTCGCATGATGCGCATGGCATGTACATGTATACATGTACAGCGCACTGCATGCAGGTTGCATGCACTCTGCAATCCGATTTTGGGTAAATCGATCGATGGCACGTGGGTGGGCGTCTTCTGCACCATTTTCCCTTCTTTCGAAGACACCGTATTTTTTCGCTTTTCCGGGTAGTCTGGGGGCCAGGGGGATTATTTTTGAAGTTTCGTTCCGGGTAAGAGGGCACCAAGTTTTGTCGATTTGAGTGTCAAGTATCTTCAAAATGCTGCAAGATGGTATGCCATTCAATCAAAATTTCCATCGGGAAGGTCATACAATGAAGGTGGAAAGAATTGATGATGGTTGCCATGGCAACACATCAGTTAATTCAAATATACAGGAGAACTATGCGATATTTTGACAAAATTCCTCCTGAATATAAACATATCC
This sequence comes from Sycon ciliatum, assembly GCF_964019385.1. Lineage (NCBI taxonomy): Eukaryota > Metazoa > Porifera > Calcarea > Leucosolenida > Sycettidae > Sycon > Sycon ciliatum. The sequence goes on from NC_088650.1 coordinate 16,893,766, forward strand.
AATACGTATGACTGGTTGGCCAAGTTTGACTGAACACAAATAAACTTCAGGGCCTCAAAGGTGAATTATAAAATCGGATCTACTGCAACTATACATTACTGTACATACGTAATTAAATATGCATGCATACACCGACAACTGTACAAATATATTGGTGACCAGTGTACATGTGACATCTATAAAGCCTTTTAGAAAAGAGGTAGAAATGAATAGAGTAGTCTGTGACCAATGGTGATCTAATGGATATACATGTACATGTACATGTACATGCCTGAGATGGCATGAAACTTGGTTGTGACTGATCAAGCCATCTGTTGTTCTGACTAGTGTGCACATGTACATGTATGTATGCATGGCGAAGAGGAAAATGTAGAGGGAAATAGAGCACGCCAAAGCAGTTCTCTAAGTACCTATCAGTTGGTAGCAACAAAGAAGAGCTTGTGGCATTCTTTGGTGGTGAAGTGGCAGCTCCCGGACAACCTGACAAGGTGCCCCCAGGCAAGGAACTGGTTGTCACTGCGGGCCAAGAGTCACAATTGTCAAGTCGGCTGGTGCAAGCATGGCGTTTACTGCTGTGGAGGAGTTGCTGTTAACCCAGGAACTCTCTTCCACTGCCTCACATCAAGAGCTGACATTGATTGTGGCTCCGAGCTCCTCCAGCAGGGCATTGATGCGTTTTCCCGTTGGGGACATAAGTGGAGGATAGAATTTGAGCCCTCCAAGACGCAGGCTATGTCTATAGGCCACCATCGCCAGCCCTGGGAGCTCCCTCGAGCAACATTTGACGGCACACCGGTCAGTGAAGAGAGTCGGCTGAAACTCCTGGGAGTCACCTTTGACGACACCCTGAGCTACTCCTTCCACCTCCGCTCCCTTGCTTCCCGTGCTAACCAGCGGATTGGCTTCCTGAAGCGAGCGTCTCCCATTCTGGTCGCCGAGAGCCGCCAACGCGTCTACAACGGCTTTGTGCGACCCACACTCAAGTATTGCCCCTTAGTGTGGATGGGCTCACCCTCGTCCCATCTTAAGAAGCTGGACCAGATCCAGCGAAGGGCCCTCTACATCATCGGAGCAGGTACTTGGCTCCCTAGCCTGGCACTCCGTCGCCTGGTAGCTGCACTTGCCTATACCTACAAGTTCTGCTATCTAGATGCATCCAGCCCTCTGAAGCAGATGCTGCCCAAACCAGCCACTGACCGTGCCCCCGAGACAAGACCTACCCGTCAGTCTCTCCAGCTGCATGATTCCCATCCATACCAGATGACAACTGGCCTGCCTGCCAACACCCGGAATAGCTGTCTCCAAGGATTCCCTGCTTGCACCGTTGCAACATGGAATGCCCTGCCACCAGACCTGTTCCACCACCCACCCGCCCAGCCCCACATGCAAAGCTTTAAGAAAAAGGCGTACCGTCACCTTCTTGCTCAGGACTGGCTCTCTGCTACTGATGCACTTTGAATCGGTTCACCAACGCTTTCCCTGTTTTTATTAGTGTTCAGCTGCTTACCTTATAACCCTGCTGCCATCATCACCAATATTCTGATTCCCATGCACATGTCCCAGAACCTGCTATTCTTCGCAGTCCCCATCACCAAGAGCACTGTGCTCTTCTATCTCCCAGCTCTCTCTCTCTCTCTCTCTCTCTCTCTCTCTCTCTCTCCCTCTCCCTCTCCCTCTCCCTCTCCCTCTCCCTCTCCCTCTCCCTCTCCCTCTCCCTCTCCCTCTCCCTCTCCCTCTCCCTCTCCCTCTCCCTCTCTCTCTCTCTCTCTCTCTCTCTCTCTCTCTCTCTCTCTCTCTCTCTCTCTCTCCTTCTTCTCTTCTTCTCCCCCCCCCATCTCCCGATAATTATTAGCCCCCGTTTTCTTTCGACGCGTTTGCTGTGCAGTGAAGCCGAGACCCTAGGTCGGTGGAGCACATCAGACCCCGTCACCACGTCCACGATTCATGCCTGCGATGCTGCACCGCTGCTTTGCATGTCATGATTGGAAGCTGTGGCCTTAGTAAAAAAAAAAGGGGGGGGGGCACCAACCTGCACCAACCTCCACCAGCAACGTACACGGGATAACATGGCTAACAGAACAAGCAATGATGGCAACATCGGTATATCGTGTTCTTATCAGAACGGTCTCATACCCACTGACAGCTGCATGCCTTGCATGAAGGAGCAGTCTGGTGTCAGCCTCTTCCTGGGTTAACAGCAACTCCTCCACAGCAGTAGACGCCATGCTTGCACCAGCCGACTTGACAATAATTATTATGCACTCTTGGCCCGCAGTGACAACCAGTTCCTTGCCTGGGGGCACCTTGTTCAGGTTATCCGGGAGCTGCCACTTCACCACCAAAGAATGCCACAAGATCCTCTTTGTTGCTACCAACTGATAGGTACTTAGAGAGAACTGCTTTGGCGTGCTCTGTTTCCCTCTACATTTTCCTCTTCGCCATACATACATGTACATGTATATCCATTAGATCACCATTGGTCACAGATTGCTCTATTCATTTCTACCTCTTTTCTAAAAGGCTTTATAGATGTCACATGTACACTGGTCACCAATATATTTGTACAGTTGTCGGTGTATGCATGCATATTTAATTACGTATGTACAGTAATGTATAGTTGCAGTAGATCCGATTTTATAATTCACCTTTGAGGCCCTGAAGTTTATTTGTTTTCAGTCAAACTTGGCCAACCAGTCATACGTATTGGATATGTTTATATCCAACAGGAATGTTGTCAAAATATTGCATAGTTCTCCTGTAAATTTGAATTAACTGATTTGTTGCCATGGCAACCATCATCAATTCTTTCCACCTTCATTGTATGACCTTCCCGATGGAAATTTTGATTGAATGGCATACCATTTTGCAGCATTTTGAAGATACTTGACACTCAAATCGCAAAAACTTGGTGCCCTCTCACTCGGAACGAAATCTATTAGACGTGACTTTTTCCTAACTTGGCCCCCGGACTAGGGATAATTCGATTGAAATCCGTACTGCGGACAAAACACCGTTTTTCCGTAAAAATACGGACAAATACGGGCAGTTGGTAACACTGGTATATACAGCCAGTGCAGTGATGGCAGTGTACTGCACTGCAAAAAGCACCTGCACTGCGCGTAGTTGTTCTTTATTATGTTTTGTCGAGAAAGAATCCCTTTGATCCCTTTCGCACTCGCGCGGGCGCAGCACGGAAACTGGTCTATTGAATTCATTTCTTGGTCGATTTTGACAACCAACACGTCGTTGTTTTTTCTTTTTTTCACTGGCTATCCTTTCTCCGCTTCCGAATTGCGATGCCGTCCACCGGGAAAGCCTTGAAGTGAAACGAGTGGAGGCCGGGTTCGGAGGTAATTTTCGGCCAAACAGCCATCAAATCAAAAAATTCGAAGCGGACGATCTGTCGGTATCTATCCAATGAAGACGTGGGTCGATAAAAAATCTTTGGAAACTACACGGCATGAACCAAGGAATTACGGTAAGTTTGAGAATTTTGGTACATTAGCTGTACGCTGATTGGTCAATCAGCGCGATTGTTGACAAACGGGCCAGTGACGCTTTGTACAGCGTTGGTGAGGGCTGAATTTTGTCATGCGCTTTGCTTTGCTGCGTAATCACAAATGGCGCCCAGCCCGTTTTGCTGAAAAGAAAAACAAATTTTGCTTGCCCTGTTGTGTTCCTCCAGACCACAGACCGTGCTTCCGCAGTGTTTCTTTTGAGCGTTCCTTTTTCCTTTCATAGCTTTGCTGCCAGCCCGAGTGTCACCTCGTTACTGGCCACCTGCACCAGCTGTGCCCTAGGCTGTGCATGAACGTATCTTGCGAGGTGAGTTCATAGATTTTTCAAGTTTGTTGCCTGAAATTCTTGCACCCCCCCCCCTCCCCGTCCACACTTCCGGCCGAACATTCCGGCTGGTGCCCAGCCCGAATAACGATAACCAGCTAAACATTGTTGAGTCAGATGATGCGAAGCAGGTGCGTTGCAAGGTTCACAATATAGCTACCTGGCACGAGGCATGGACTACTTACATATCTGTTGTCACGGCGCTGCCCCACACCGTACTGCTAAACTGATCGTGTACCAGCAGTTGATCCTGACCGCTAACCGCCAGTTTTTTCCAAGCGCGTGGCTGGATTACGACCGCCAGCTGCGGATGTTCGCGGCCCAGCAACCAGGTATGAAGAGGTTGGACACCATCGATGTGAACCTGTGGCAGATAGCCTTCACAGGGCGTGCGCGCCCAACATGCGCTCAATGTAAGACGGTTCATCCAGGGCCGGGTTTGTGTCCTCTTCGTCCCAAAGCCCAATTCCCCAAGCAAGCAGCATTAACCTCCAGTGGTCGCACCCACAGCAGCACGGGCCAGGAAATCTGCCGCAACTTCAATGGAGGTCGCTGTTCTTCGTCGTCGTGCCGATTCTCCCATACTTGCAGCCAGTGTGGCAAGCAGCACCCACACACCAAGTGCAACCAGCAGCAGCGCGGAGCCAATCGGCCACTCCTAGTAGAATGGCTACTGAATTGCTTGACTCTATACATAGCTTCTTTTCCATACACTCGGCATACACCCCACTGCTAGCTGACCACTTTGCCCGCCTGTTGCGTAACCACCCAGATCAATCATTTGCTTCGTATGTTCTCCATGGCCTGCGCCATGGCTTTGCTCTTGGTTTTTGCCGGCCAATATGACATTTCTGTTTTCTCTGATTATCTGCCCTTGGCTTTCCCTCACTCTGCATTTATTTCCGAGCAATTAGCTGCTTCCTGCGCACGCGGCGAGACCGCAGGCCCCTTTGCGTTGCCTCCATTTCAGTTCATGCGCTGCTCTGGCATTGGTGCCGTCCCCAAAAAGAACGGTAACCTGCGAATGATCCACCATCTGTGTATTCTGGCAGACGCCAGTGTGAACGACAGCATTCCCGCCGAGCCGTTCTCTCTGCACTACGTGAGCATTGACTACGCGATCAACATCATCATGTCATGCCCACAGCCTGTGTATTTGTCCAAGCTTGATGTTCGCAGTGCATTCCGGCAACACGAGTTTGCTATGGATCACCTGCTTCATTACCTCGATGACTTTCTCAATATCTCCACTGGTTTGGTTGCAGCCAACCAGCAACTGGCCATCCTCCTCCGGGCATTCACGCATTTCAGCATTCCTCTGGCTCCATCCAAGCTCGAAGGGCCATCACCATCATTGACTTTCCTTGGTATTGTGCTAGACTGCGAGCGCCGCAAAGCTCGGCTACCAGAGGACAAGCTGTCCGAGATCCGTGCGCTACTCGTGGCTACTATTAGCGAGCGCAGCATCGGCCAGCGTCAGGTCGAGTCCCTTCTGGGGAAGCTCGATTTTGCTGCCCGAGTAATCGTTCCGGGACGCACATTTATGCGTCGACTATGGTCAGTGTGTAGCCGATACCGGGAGCCCCATTACCGTATCAAGCTAAGCAACGAGTGCATCGACGCTCTGACTTGGTGGCTGCGCCTACTGCAGGACTGGAACGGGAAGTTCTTCTTCCTCCATCCGCAGTGGACGCGCCATCTCCTGACGTGCAGCTATTTGCCGATGTGAGCAGCTCGATTGTCTGGGGGGCCTACAACCACGGTCGATGGATTCGCGGCACCTGGTCCGAGAAAGATGCGTTGACCGCAGCATAAAGTGGAAAGAGTTGTATACCATCTTGGTAGCGTTCAGCACCTGGGGCTGCGAGTGGTCTAAGCTCTGCATCCTCTTGCGCGGTGACAATTCGGCTGTTGTCGATTGCATTCGATCTGGCTGCTGCAAATCTCCCCCTTTCATGTCTTTGCTGCGTGAACTATTCTTTGTGAGTGCACGGTGCCATTTTGCTGTGTCTGCCGTCCACATTGCTGGCCATCACAATGTTATTGCTGATTGTCTGTCTCGCTCCTTCAAGCAGGCATTCAGACGCCACGCCAAGACGGCTCCGGACATTGCCTGCCTGCCTCAGCAATGCTAGCCACTGTCTGCCAATATGCTGCTTGTGCTGTGTCAAGGAACACCCACCGCACTTACACCATTGGTGAAGAACGCTATTATGATTTCTGCCGTATGCAACACTGGTCACCATATCCTGCTACCGACGTTATGCTGTGCTGTTTCGTGTCATTCCTTACACGAACTGTAAGACCCGGAGCTGTATCTGCGTATGTGAGCGCGGTTCGTAATGCCCGTCTTGAGAACGGGTTTACTGACCCTTTAGTAGATGCGTGGCTTCTGAAAAGGGTGATAAAGGGCATCCAGCGATGCCATGGCACGGCTGTACTAACCCCTCGCCTTCCTATCACTACCACAGCACCACAGCACAGCGGCAAAGCATAGTCAGGGGCCACTAATCTAGTGCCAGCTAAAGGCACTTGATGGCAAAGCAAATTGTCCAGACTCTCTTTGATGTAGGAGTAAAACTGCTTCACTGTGCCAGCCACCATGCCGTTTCAACAGTCGCTGTGGAACCTTGGCTGCGGCCGCTGCCGTCGTACCCCCTGATCGGAGGCTGTGCATGCTGAACATCTCTGCCTGTAGGCCTACTCCTGCCACTACCTCCAGGAACAGCTCTCTTGCTCTGGAGTACTGGAGTGACCCTTTCTTCGTCTTCCAGCCAGACTTCGCCTTCACCAATTTGCTCCGCAAATGATCGTCAGCTTGAAGGTTCCTTTCTTCGATCAGCCTCTGCGTCAGAGCTACCACTCACAGCTCATCAGGTTGCGTGCTTATGAGGACCAAGCTGCCTTCTCTGAGCTGGTCATTCTTGCGCTTATCCAAACGAACCTCCATGTAGTCTCAACGGAATGCAATGTCCCGCACCCGGATTCTCGCCAAATCGTCCCACCTCATGAAGCCAGCAAATCCAATGACAAACATCACCGCTCTCCGCAGCTTCAGACAATCGTCGCTCCCGGCAAGTTGACCCACGATCGTAGCCACCTGCTTCTTGTTGAGGGGCTCTTTCCGCCTGGGGTACAAGCTAACCTCCTCTTTGCCGCTAATGCAATCTGCTCCACCATATCATTGACAGGAGGCTGTACGCATGCCTTCTGATGAGCCCATTTGATTGCGGACAGAGCTGCAGAAATTGGGCTTGCGAAAGCGCTTGTCTCTACGAGCTGGATCAGATACAAACTGACTGCCACCGGTGTAGCGGGTATCGCCACGAACCTATGCTCCATAGCCCAGCTTTTCCAACGCGAAAATGCAGGCGTGTAGGTCTTCACCGTGTCTCCATCACCAAGTCCTTGGCTCGTTCCGACAAACCCACTAGGCCCTTGCCTTCAGCTACTTCCTGTAGCTCCTTCCAGCACCCCTGGTCCCAGATCTCTAAAACATTTTGGCAAGCACACGGAAAGAACCACAATACAAGCCTTGTTATTCAGACCGCACAAGCTTGTGCTCCAGCTACAAGGCTACTCCTTTGCCATGTTTCATAATAATGCCCAACATGCACCACCCATACACAACCACATAAATAGCCAAAAAATACAGCTAACAATAATAATAAGCAAGAAAAAACCCCAGACTTCCCTGTGTTGGTATGTTGACAGCTCCATGACGCAGGATCCACCAGCACATTCCCCGGACCATCCAGCCTGCCGCAGGTTATGCACCCTGTGCGTCTTACAGAACCATCCTCTAGATTCTGCAGCCAATCAACAACCAACACATAGCAGAACACAGAACCATCTGCACCTGGACATCCTGCCTCACAGCGCCAACACTCCATGATCCCACTAGACCTGATTGCCATGACTTCACACCTGGGTACATACAAAAACACAGCGAACAAAAATACAAGGCAAGTACCAAACCAGACTTCCCTCTGTTGGTATGTTGACAGCTCCCTGGCGCTGGATCTACCAGCACCGTCCCCAGGACCGTTCAGCCTGCCTCAGGCTATGCGCCACGTGCGTCTTACAGAACTAGCAACAACACACAGCAAAACACAGAACCATCTGCAGACACCTTGTCTTTAAGTTCAATATCATTCCCGACTCCCTGTCTCCCAGCACCGACATCCCATGATACTACAGAACCTGATTGCCATGACTTCACACCTTGGCACCTTCTCATCAAACCAATTCCATTGGCAAGAGCCCTGTCAAACAGACCTGATATTCTAGACAGGAAAATTAAACTCCTCACCAACGTGGAGCTTTCAGTATACCTTTAGACAAGTGTGGCCACCACCATGCAGATGTCCATTTTGGGACAACCAATGTCCCATGACTGACAATCACTGAAATTCTGCTAACAACGTCCTCAATAAGGTAAATGGGGGGGGGGCATAACCATAAGTTCTCCCCCTCCCAGCACATCGTAAAAGCTTCCACGGCCAAACATCCTGGATTCCACCAACGTGAGCAGAAAGGAGGCAACTGTGCCGACTCTGCACTGGCAAAGCAGTCAACAGTATGCTGGCCCCACAAACCATCTACCTCATTGAATACCTCAGACAACAATTTCCAGTCATCTGTATCCACTACCTTGGCCAAAAAATCTGCCAGCACGTTCTCCTCCCTTGGAACCCATTCTGGTACAAGTCGAATGCAATTTTGCCTGCAAAACCTGAAAATCCGACATGCAATCTCCTGCAGTTCTGGAACTTTGCTGCCCACCTGCAGAATGCGAGCTGCCGCCTGGTTATCCGTCCGGTGCCTGCATTCCTTGCCTGCCAATTCTTGGACCACCGATTGCAACACCAACGCGGTAGTCCTCAATTCCCTCCAGGTAGAGCTCTTCTGAGCCTCTAACACCTCTTCTGGCCAATTCCCCCTTGCAATCGTTTCCCCGCAGGACACCGCGAAACCTCCCCAGGCTACATCGCTAGCATCTGACCACGTGTCTACAGCTGCTGTTATCTTGGGATCACCCACAACCAATCTTCCATGAAACTTATCGAAACAATACCACCAGAAGCTCACTTCTGCATAAGCCTAAACGGACCACTCCTGTCTATGAAACCAGCTTTTCCTTCTGAGAATTATGTCATACAATGCCCTTGTTCTCAACCTTGCAACTGGCCCAATGGTGAAAGACATTACAATGATGAAACCAAGGAACTGATCAACACTTGTTCATAATCTCGAATGGACAGCAGCTGACCAGACAGTCATTCACAGCAACAGTACTGTCTCTTGTTGCCACGGGCGGTGTACCATCCCAGTCGCACTACTCCGGGCATTCATTCCGCATCGCCGCAGCCACCACCGCTGCTATGGCCGGTGTCCCCGACTCCCTCATCCGAGCGGCAGGTCGAAGGAAGAGTGATGTGTCTACGCTACATCCGGACTACAACAAGCGCTAAGCGCCAGCTATTGTCCAGGCTTGCTGCCGTGTCACGGATGCCATGATGCCTGACTCGCGTGAGTAATGAGTTGATGAACTGTATTCGCACAATACTTGCCTGTGCCGACATTAATTGACCCTTGCTGTGTGTCAATAGTGCTTAGCTAACGGGTGCTGGTTTCATGGGTCCACTCTCCCAACTGGTGTTATCTAGCTTTTTGCTGCGGCTCTGCCTTGAGCTATAATACATCCATTTAGCATTGCAGCTCTGCGTTGAGCTAACAGCAGCTCTCCTTTGAGCTAACAGCAGCTCTACTTTGAGCTAACAGCAGCTCTACTTTGAGCTAACAGCAGCTCTACTTTGAGCTAACAGCAGCTCTACTTTGAGTTAACAGCAGCTCTACTCTGAGCTAGCAACAGCTCTACTTTGAGCTTCAAACCAAAAGATGCCTCTTTGTTGACTTGTTTGTGTGAGGGATGGGGGCTAACCGGGTACTAGCTGTGCTACTACTCGTTAGCAACGATCCGAACTAGCGCACACACTGCGCTGCATTGCTTCGTACTGCCTTCAAGACTGACGTCATGCGCTTTGATTTGCTGAGTAATCACAAAATTGGCACCCAGCCCGTTTTGCTGAGAAGAAAAACAAATCTTGCTTGCCCTGTCATGTTCCTCCAGACAACAGACCGTGCTTCCGAAGTGTTCCTTTTCCCACCATCCCTCCCTATCCAACTTATTCACACAATCATTATAATTATCGTATCCACTGATCCGGTCCACTCTCACAACTGGTCACGGTTATCTAGCTATTTGCTGCGACTCTGCTTTGATCGATATTACATCCATTTAGCATTGCAGCTCTACGTTGAGGCAACAGCAGCTCTACTTTGAGCTTCAAACCAGTTGTTTCGAAACCAGCACCCCTCAATCCAAAGATGCCTCTTTGTTGACTTGTTTGTGCGAGGGAGTTGTTTTTTTGACGTTTGATAGTGGGTGTTGAACTAGTAGAAAATAGGGAATTGGAGAGTGGATATTCCGATACTTAGGCTTCCAAATCTGTTGCCCGAGCTGTATTGAGCAGGAGACTTCACGCACGGATTACTGCCGGGGTGACAGTGGACATTACAGTAAAACCAAGAGTATTATAACCCCCCAAGAGTGTGCAACTCTGATACGTTCGTACTACGTACAAACGAAGCATAGCGTGCGCGCAATCCGAACATCGTGCTGTATTTGCATACGCGCAGTGAGTTTCTGTCGCATTGAGTGCTTTTTTTATTACTCCGCTGCTCGCTAAAAACGGGCTTGAAACGTACAACTGCGACACTGCACCACGTGATGTGAGTTTTCGCCGTCGGCTTACCCCAAAAAAAGGGTATCATGAGTTGCATACTCTTGGGGGGGGGGGGGATTATAATTATACTCTTGGTAAAACCTGGTACTACAGACCACTTCGCCAGGCACGACACAGTCTCACCTTCATACATGGTTGTGCGGTGCAAACTTCTAACTAAAGACCACCTGCCACTAAAGACCGCTTTCTCTGGCCCCAAGGGGTGGTCGTTAGTCACAGGTTTTACTTAAATTGCAATCCCGTGTATGTAAGATTGCGTTAGGGGTCGTCGCAAAAGTTTTTTTGTCGTCCCTGAAACGAACATGATTCATTTGGGGGGGAGGGGGTGTGAGCCAAAATCGCAAGTCGACCGACACTGTACATATGACATGTACATGGATGCGATTTTCGTCGTCCAGCATAGCAAGCTGTGTTCGTTTCAGAGGGAGGGGAGGGGTCCGAGTACGAAATGAACGATGTTCGTTTCAGGGACGACAGAAAACTTTTGCGACGACCCCTTAGTTGCCCTACTTCGAGTACATGAAGGGCAGTGTATGGTCATATCAAATCTTGTGTTACCTTTCACGTACCGTTGAACTTAGCCATGTGCGGTTGCCCAGCTAGTGCCCGCCTGACCGGCCCCTCAGCCTAGGGCAACGTCATGCATGCACCGAGGTTCCGCTTCGGCCTTAATAACTGTATGATCAGACATGCAGACAGGGCAAGCTCCTACTTTGGTGGAACAATGAGAGAGAAGTGGACTGTGTTGCATACGGTACGGCAAATCCACATGGACTAGGAAACATGACTGATATCTTCAATGCATTAATTTATATCAAGATTCGATAATAGACTCTTGAATATATTCCATGCACATCTCACTGGTCCAAATTGTCAAAGCAAGTCCGTATCAAGCAGAACATATTGTTTCCGCTGAAGCCAACACACAGAAGCGAGAATATTGCTCCCATTATTTTGGAGGCAGTTGATTTGAGTTTCAGCTGAAGCAGTAGTCCCGCTTCCCACAGTTGCCGTGATGTTTCCGCTCCTGCGGCATCGCTTCAGTAGGACACAGCGTGCGCTCCCCTTGAGCTCATTTGTAGCCAGGCCCCAACTAGGATTTGCTGTGCAAAGCCTGGCTTTTGGGATTTAAACCTGTACGTGGGACAGCACTTGAAGGGGAAGACGAATTCATGCATGCCTTTTTTGCAATTTATTGCATCTTGACTTAACGTGTAGCTTTTCACATATTTAAGGTTGGCCGATTTGTGGTATCACACACAGGATTCCTATGGCAGCTAATGACTAGAGAGCACTTTTTAAATGCTGATATTTCTGTCCACTAAGGGGCCATCCGTAAATACAGATATTCCCGTAGCTATGCAGAAGACGTTACTTCAGTAACGTCTGGCGCTAGCCAGGGTCCACACAGCTTTAATTTGGTGTTTGTTTGTTTGTGTCACGCCTGGCGCTATCCCGTATCTGTCCCGTACCGTACCATCAAACACAGCTAGCTGGCCACATGCAGCTGGCCGCAATATTCAAATAGGGCTTTCAAACGCAAGATCATAACGTGAAGCAACTTGGAAGAATGAGTATGAATGCGAAGTGTATGAGGGAATGCATGTAGGGCGATAGTGCGGGTTCGAATCCCAGGTTATGCCTGAAAAAAAGGAGAATTGAAAAATTTATAACATCCCTATGCTTTTTTTGCCTATGTCATCAATGCGGTAGACGGTGTCGTATTACCTCGACCGTACCTGTCCCGTACCTGTGCCATACCGTACCGGACCATCAAAGATGGCTGGCCACAAAAAAAACCCAGAATGCATATTCAAATAGGGCTTTCAAATGAAAGATCATAACGTGAAGCAACTTGGAAGAATTAGTATGTATGTATGCGAAGTGTATCGGGGGATGCATGCAGGGCGATAGTGCGGGTTCGAATCCCAGGTTATGTCTTAAAAAAAATGAGAAATTTATAAGAATTTATAACATCCCTATGCTTTTTTTGGTCTAGGTCATCAAGGCAAAAAAGCATAGCGTAGGGCCCTGAGCTTCCAAGCTCTCTCGTTTAGAAACGAAAACTAGTCATTTCTCGTCAACCCCCCCCCCCCCTCCCCTCCCTGAGATACGAACACATACAAACGGTACATAGAATCGATATTTTTTTCCTTTTTATCTGGACATGCCCACACATACAAACTGTGCGTCGATATTTCTCGTTAAACGAACATGCGCTCAACCCCCTCCCCCTAAACGACTAGTTTTCATTTCTAAATAAATATCTATATTTACGGATGGCCCCTAATGACTTCCAGGATAGACAGAATTCCGAAAATTATGATAAAAAGTAGCCGGTTCAGGGGACGGACACAAAAAGAATGCCCACTTAGTCAATTGATTGGCTGTGCATATGGCAACGATCACGTGACATGTGATAACATTGTTCCTGCGAAGTCTGTTCACACATGGACCAAACCGCCAGCTCATCAATTCCAAATGGCATCACATCATTCGGACAAACGTGTACAGAAGGCTAATTCTACTGTGTCAGATCATTCATATAATGTCATTTACTTTATAGGTGGCAGGTGCAATCCAAAGCAATTTCAAACCAAAGCAAATGTCACAACTTGGCAGGTTTCCGCACTATGTACAAGTATGCATTATCTGAAGAATATAAAAAAGGAAGGTTTCGTTTATAAAGTTGAGGAGGGAGTTGAATATGGGACATGTAAAAATAATTTTTCTGTGCTTTATAAAAGAGATTCATTATAATGAATAGAATAACCCGTGCATTACAATCCAAGATGATGGACTACGTTTGCAATATACCGGTCCGAGAATAGCAGACCAGAGCTAGCAATGATGACGATTTTATAGAAAGCATAGCGTAAGGGGCACGCCAAGATTCGAAATATTCCAAATAATATCATGCAGTGTATAGGACTGAGCAGGTATTCAGTCCTACGTACACATAAAGCAGTCAGGAAATAATTTTGCGCACGCATGTGCTGACTGCTGAACCGCTACATATCACAATCGGTAATGTCAATTAAGCGTTAAGTCACAGAATGTACTCAACATGCATTGTTGGGAGTATGAACGCATGCACACACACACACACACACACACACACACACACACACACACACACACACACACACACACACACACACACACACACACACACACACACACATACACACAAAAACACACACACACACACACAACTTGGATATGATAATGAAAGTGCTACATTGCGATGTTAAGCGTAGTGTTGTTGACATGATGTATTAGAGATTGTTGCAACATGTCTCTTTTCTACTCTATTCCTATTTCCTATCTAATGTAATTGACTCGCCGGTGTTGTTGAGACGAAAATACGGATACCACTTTCCTTCACCGCTAGCGCAGTCAGATGGCAGGCTGAGGATCTTCACTCGTTCCATGCACATGGCAATCACCTCGATCCTCTGACGATTTAGATCGATACTCAAAATCACTGTGAAATCCTTGACTGGAAATCTGAGGTCGGAAGACTTGTCATGCGCATGCTGTTGACAATGGTCATCGCACAACCACCATCCTTGCACCTCCTTGCACGTCTCTGCTTCTCTGACTGTATCCTTGTCCTTCAGCTTTGCTACACCCATGAAAATGTTGTGATGATCTTCCCAGTTGATCACAAATCGCCAGCATGCTCTGCCGGATGAGTATCCGTTAGTACATACAGCCGTTGCACAGTCGGTATTAGTAGCAGTGACAGTGTAGCTGTCCTCAGAAATTGATAGTGATGTTGAGCGTAAATCACGGTTGATTGTATTGTAGAAATAACTCGTATACCAAGTGTACTTCTTCTTTTCAGCTGATGACACATGTACAGGATAACCACCACGGACAGGTTTGAACCCTTCAGTCTCACATACTGGTTTACCGTTGTCGTTGCGGCCCACTGTTAACTGCATTTCCTGCACATGATCATCAGGATGTATCAAGCCAACATGGATATCATCCGGGACAGTATCAACGTACAGCGGTCGTTTGTCAAAGCCTTCAAGTGGAAATTGGAAGAAACGCATATCTCCATCCGGTGTTGACTTGACGGTAAACGGTATCATCCTCTCGACGTCCACTCTGGTTGAGAAGACAGTTGTTTGTGACTTTACCATCTTGACGGCATGCTCCACAGCATTATCATCAATGGTCACACCTAGCTTTCCAGCGGTATGCATCACTGCTGTGTCCAGGTCTTCCAATGTCATACCACTCGTAGCGTCCAGAATGCTGCTGTGAAGCAATAAGACATGCGTGTCCATTGTTGATACCGTCTCTCTGGGGGAAGCATCAGAACAGCCTTGAGCAAGGCGTTCACCAAGCACCTGGATGGTGTCGATTGTCTGTCTCTTTGAATGCAGGCGGCTTCGCTCTGACTCCAACTGCTTCTGCTTTTTCCACCTGATCTGGTCGATCTCATCCTTCACACGTTGTTTGTCTTTCTCCAAGGCTTTGATCAGATCGTTGTAAAACGCTTCCACTTTCTTAGAGGCATCAGTAGCCTGCTCGTCAACTTGATCCACTGCAGCACTGAGGTCTGTTAGTCTGTCGTCCAAACCGGCCAGGTCAGACAATCCTGGAACACTGCTGATTTCCTTTACGGCTTCGAGAATTTCTTGCCTCTGCTTCTCGACAACATCCGTAGCAGGAACCGGGCTACTGTGTCCGTCGCGTATGTGCGCAGCACAACACATCCCGCATACAAGAGCAGAGCAAGTTCCACAATACAGCGACAACACCTGGCCAGCGTGAGTGGGACATTTAGCTTGCACGTCGTCTGAAAGCGGGTTCGACCCACCTTCGGTAGTGTTGGCGGTGTACAAGGTACCTGCGGAAGGTGGCAATGTTTGCCACGCTGGGTTGCGAGCACTCCCCGCAGCAGCTCCGCCATCGGTCAATTTTGTTTCTTTTCTGCACAATACGCAATGAACGCTGGCCGTCTCCGGATTGACGCTGTCCTTCAAGCACCCATCGCATAGGACGTGCAGGCAGCGAAGCAAACGTCCACTGTCTGGCTTTTCAGCTTCGCACTGGACGCACGCGCTAGAAGACTTGAACATTGTGAATGCTCGGGTGATGGAAAGAATAGGTTGCGATCCAACGATTCCAACACGATGTGAAGATTGGACACCTTTTTCCGTGTCTGTATAAATATTTCGATGCCTGAGCGATAGAGAGACTGAGCTGAGTGAGACCGACCTTACCTGTATGGAACAGTGTACGGGAAGGTTTCGAGGTCGCCTATGACTATGACTATGACTATGTCGATGTGGCTCTGATTGTGAGGCCGTTTCTGCCACGGACCGCAGCAGCACAGGCACGGACAAGAATCTGGGCATGTTGAAGGGGATGTCCCTCCAGGTCTCCTCGTATCAAGGCGTGGACTTGGTACAATAGTCATTGTATGGTTGTACATGTAGCAAAGTGTAGCGTTCCTGTATCCCAAGTGATGTCAACCATCTGTCTTTGAAGTATGGGGCTCTTAAGTGTGACGTCACGGCTCCTTCGATACGCATAGCAACGGAGAGCACTGGGGACAAACAAAAGTCGCGTCCTCTGGATGGAACCAGATGTCAAGGGCAACAGCATCTAAATGACTGGAGAGACAGTTGTTTTTCTTTGCTTTTTCTTCAAGCGATTGTTGTCGCTCTTTACTCCTTGTTCTTTCCTCTACAAAACTCCTGTAGTCGTCGAGTGCCTTCATGATGGCTGTGAAATTGGCTGCCCACAGTAAAACTCCGTGTTTGAGAGTGCTTTGAAGATGTTTCGCGTCCTGATGGATCAAAGTATGAGCGCTCCTTGTGGATTCGATTATATAGGTGAGTTGTTCAAGAAATCAGTGTCTTCTTTCTGTCTCTGCCCTCACGCTGGCACAATATCAGCCTCTATATCCATGACAGCTCGCACCTCCCGTAAACTGCATGACTTAGATATATTTTCGCCCTCCGTGGTGATTGAAGACCCATGGAAGAATTTATTATGTTCAGAATGATGTCCTAAGAATATAAAATAAAATAATTCTAGGGAATTGTTATAGGGTATTTTTGGAAGGATGGAGACAGAGAGAGAGCACTGTTTGAAGTGTTTGTCTCACTGTAATTACTCCAGATTATTGAATGTTGTATAATCTACTCTATATTTTCCATAATGGTTTTTCCTGATTTGCGGGATCTCTTCTTTTGCTGTTTGCGTGTTTACAGGAAGTGGCTGTCTGGTGCAACTGCACCAGATCCTGGGGAAATGAAGTCAGATGCAGAGGCAGGGTCGTCCAGTGATGCAACACTGCAGTTCTGTGTGCAACGTTACCGCTAATACCCCCGGCGAAAACACAAAAAAAGACAAACACGTGAAAAGACTACAGTATTGACCGTTCTGCAAATAAATGCATGACTGCTCCGACAGTCGATAATCGAAACACAGAGCACCAGCATGATGTTTTCATATTGGGAACCACACAACAGCTCAATTCTCAAGCCCAAAAATTGATGAATACAAATACAGAGCGACGCAACAAGAGGTCATCCGGCAACCAAACAAACCTGGGTCTAATGCACTGAATAGTCCTGAAATAAGCAGGCCAGACAAAGCAGTGCAAGCACATAATGTTACAAGGTACAGGTCCTCCCTCATTATAACGAGTCCGGTTACTACATAAACCCCGTTAGTAAACAGAAATCTGAAATCCCCTGGCAAAACGTGGTCTATATAACTGTTTACAGGTCCGGTTACAACATAATCCGTTAGTACATAAAATCCGTTATAACGACCCTTTGCCCAGGTCCCTGGAGTGCCAACCCTCAGTATAAGATAATATCGACCATGCAGGACCAAGGCCAAAACACGTAGGATAAAGCAGAAAGAGGAAACATATTATGTCTATGTATTCGTGAATATGGACGATCCTTTCCATCCAAGGAAGAGCTATGTTGGAGTAACTTGGAGATTTTCAATTATCTTATAAAGAGTTGAAGCATCGATAAATTATGTTGTATCGAGGGTAGCCCCGGTAAGTACGAAGTAGTGCCTATTTCACCATTAGCTGCAAGTCCTGCTACAAGATAAGTATCGTTATAAGATAACTTTTTCGATGGCCCAGAGATTATCTAATAACGAGGGAGGACCTGTACATGCATTGCAGAACAAAGTGTAACCAAAGATACACAGGGGTATAGCTGCACACTCGTGCATGTGTTCACTCAGCCCAAGAACACACGATCATGATGATAGAAACAATCCGGGGGAAACACGCTAACACCGAAGTAAGCATGAACACGTAAATAGTGCAGCTCTGAAAAAATTACATTGACATGAACATTGGTGTGTCGAGTAGTATCAGGCTTGAATAATCATCCAACCAAGACTTCATCAGGTCCCAGACGCTGAGATCGCACGCCGAATGTGAAGTGCATCTAGCCTTGAACCTGTCGCACAAGGCACACATATATGGCAAAATGACATCCACTCTGATTATTTCCAGAGGCCAATCATGACAGAACACAGAAATGAAACCACGGGCTCAACCAAGTAAACGCAAAGGAAGTTAGTCAAAATCATCCATGCAGTGCTCTTTTAATTGCAGCGCTGATTGCAGTGTTGTGTCATAGCCCGATACCCGCTGAGCACAGACACAACTCCATTTGTCAGGGGCAAGACATACTCTTTTGGAAAAAAGTCATAAAGTACAGCGTTCCAATGACATTACGGACACCTCGTGTAAATGCATGGTCTGTTCATCTGGCCGACTCGGCCACGCATGAGAGTGTGTGCATGTACATGCGCGCGCTTGCACGCGCGCGCACACACACACACACCATATATTCGGTGCGTATGGTGTACCAGTTGCGGGACAATGAAGATGGAATCATTATCATGATGTTACATGTACATCTACAGTGTATGTTTGAGTGTAAAGTAAATTTTAATTTATTGCACATTTCTTCGACACAACTAATTACTTACTTCACATGTTCGCATTTCTCATAATCGATCCACCTGCACTCCGTATCAGTCGAGGAAAAATTCTCCCAGATATACACTAGTCACCACAGCCATTGGGATGGGCCCCAAGCAGTGCACGATTGCACTCTCTAGTTACAATAAATTTGGCCAGATTATCTGTGAAGACAAAATGCAATGCATAGCGGCAATCGATGGATGAAGAGAGAGTTTGTAAATACCCATATCTTTCCACTTGTTCAGGAGCTTACCTTTTGGAGTTCACATCGTTTACACGATCTCTCCTGCTGTCTTGCACCTTGGTTTTGTTGACCATGGATACGCCAACCCAGAAAACATTCTACAGGAGCTACTAATGCAGAGCGTTTTTCACGCTCGATCTCGGCGATCTACCTTGTCACGCCAATAAAATCCTCCGTGACACTGGCTACAGTCACAAGAGACGTCTCAGTAAGGTAATGAGCACGACAACATCGTCGAGATCAAGGACAAAAAGAAAACAAAACACTCACTGAAAACAGCAAAGAAGAAACGAAGAAATGTACACGATTCCTATATGTTGCCACTGACAACTGGGTCGGTGGAGACGACGCTACTTTTGTTTGTCCCCAGTGGGATCGTTGTTATGCGTATCGAAGGAACTGTGACGTCATCACTTAACAGCCCCATTGACAGCATGTCACTGTCAGAATTTGGTGAGAAGCTAGTTTGGTTGTCATTGGTGATGATGGGCTCACAATATGAGGGCAGCGGCAGCCCCTTCAAATAATTACTAGAAACTGCAAAACCAGCACTTGTGTACTTGATATCAATCATCAAAATGTGACGTCAAAGTTTGGGACGCGCAGTGAGCTGGCTTTTGAAGATTCTTTTTCGATCGAGTGGGTTTCTTTGTTGTCAAAGGAGTTTCAAGTGTCTTCAAATGTCTCTGGTCAATTGATTTTAGCGCTTAAAAATGTGTAAGAATGTATCGAAGAGATTGGTGGGACTTGGGCGACACTTGGGGAGTTGTGTGCTGCTACCTATGTGGGAGCTCGCGCTTTTCCTGGCGACTTGAACTCTCACTTGACTGACTCACGACTGCCATCCAGAGCACACGAGAAGTTCATCGAACCCTTTCCTGCTATGAACTGCAACTTTGCACAATGCAAGTAGCCTGTTGCACATATCCTCCATCGTTTCAGTGCACGCAAAAGGGAATGCACATTACACAACTACCGTAGATGATACTGTTTCTCTGAAATGAGTCTGTGAAGGCACACGAGAATATTTACGAGTATGCATTCTGCCGACATGCAGTCTGTGACTTGACCTTTTGACGCCCATGCCATTGGTCCAAGTTGCGGAAAAGTTGCAAAGTAGTTTGCGAAAATGAAGGAAGTTGCGAAAGTTGCGATTTCTTCCAAAAAAACGAAAAGTTGCGGAAAAAGTGTCGAGCATCTTTGAGAAAGGGCTGATCATTACATGAAGCCGAAAATATTCGTGTTGCGCCCTAAATATTGTTGGATGGTCTGACATGACTTTTGTATTATTGCCCAAATCCGAAATCGATATCACCTCATAGTAGTCTACAGTCCGTTACACCCATTGTTGCGGCAGATCAGACCTTGTAGCAGCTACGACTAGCCTACGAGTACGAAGTGGGGAGTCATCAAAGGAACTCCCTGGATCTTTAAAAATCCTTTCCATGACTGTTGTCTTCCTGGTGCTTTCTGCGCTGGTGCTGTGTAGGTCTAGAATGAGAATACACTGTATCAAGGCCGTGAGTGGCATGTGCACATTCAGTTCTTACTTCACACTGTTCAGTGTAAGTCATTTACGCTGCTTTTTTCCATACGGGGTTTAACTATCTGGCTGTTATCATGTCTACTTATCTTCATTTTCTCTTCCAGCTAACCAGCTTGCACGACCATGGAGTACAGTACAATGTATGGCTCTGTAGTCAGATATCTCATCTTTCACTTCAAAGAGTCCTGAGCAAGGCTTGGAAGTGGGGGATGGATATGACAAACGATATGCTTTCTTCACATCACACTGTTCTACTTCAAATAGATTCAAAGCCTCGCATCTCTCCTCCAAGGCAAAATTTGCAAAGGTAAGCTGACTGTGCTGAATCGTTATCCAATGTGATGAGATACAATATAGATTGCATGTCGTTTTCAACCAAAACAGTGAACGCTGTCAAGCAGACCATTGAGAGTAGTTATGGTGGAAGTGGACGGGGAATGGTTTGTAGATATACGCTCCAATTTTACCCAATGCTGAAGACAGCAAGCTGTTCCGGCCATCAAGGCCTCATCGGTACAGATACGAGCTCTTAAAAGTACGGCAAACTACCAGCCATGGTGCAAAGGTGGCACCACAGACATTAAAAGACAGCTCGTCGCTCTAGCGGCAGAGTGCTCAAACTATGAATAGTTACGGGCGATGCGGAGCGCAGCAGCAGTAAAGCGGCCGACCAAGAGTGCTCAACAAGACGAATGCTGGGGAGGGTAATATCCAATATGCTTCAATTTTGTTCAAGCATAAGATATGATGGTAAGTGATGCGCCCAGGGTCGACCAATGGTTAACCCATGGTTAAAACATGGTTAACCCATGGTTAAAACATGGTTAACCCATGGTTGGCCAATGGTTGCTGCTACCTTGACGGTTAGATGTTGATATCGGATGAGCCGGTGTCCCGGTTTTTGGACATTGGTGCGGTTTTAACTATGGATCAGCACTTTGGTTTAGTGGTTGTAGGCTTCTGTGTGGATCACGAGGTCCTGATTTCTAGATCCGCGCTAACAGCTGGGAGCGCGCACTGTGCTCTCTCCAATGCGGCGAAGCATGCGGGAACAACTTTTGCAATGAACTGTGCTGACACCCAATAATGCCACTACAAGGAGCCTGTGAGTGCAATATGGATGCAGTTAACGTGGCTTTTCCCCCTGTTAGGGTTTGATTATGAGACTTGCCATAATTATTTGACATGTCTGAAATGATACCACATACTCATAATTATAGTTATGGCACAAACATTACCCCTTCACAACATGTTTATATCCAACCTCATCACACCGGGATTTCATGTGGTACATAGTCCGGCCAAACGGGATACTTGACCATTGATGCACATCATTGAAAAAACCTGTTTTTCAATGAATTGAGTTGGTATTCACTGGTTTGAGAGAAAGACGCAAACGGGAAAATTGAATTGGTCAATTTTTTTTCGAAATAAGGTTCGGCCATCGCGAGACTGGCTGCACCGTGTGCGACAGACATGCACCAGCTCTTACAAAGCTTCTGACTGGTTTGCTAAAATTTGATAACATGCTTGCTTCAAGGTCAGCCGGATGTTCGCATAACATAATATGGTGTGATAAGTCATGTGCCCTGTGTTGCTGCAACTTGAAGGGTACTCAGTAGATGTTGAGACCAACAATACATGAATGTCAACCAGCTTAGCCATGTCCACACGACGGGTTCTGCACATCCTGGGACCCAATGTGTTCTTGCAGAGCCTCAAGGGACAGCAGACAGTGGCTGTTCTGCATTTTCTGTGCAAGTTGACTAGAATGCACGGTGCTCCTATGTATGATTTCCCCGGCCCTTTTCTCTTCACCCCAGCTGAGCCTGTTAACTGCATTCAATGTTAACAGACTAAGGGTCAGAAACAGTCTCCCTTTAATTAACTGGTCCCAACTACGGCTCTCGCTCCAGTTGAAGAAATATCCTCCCATCTTCACTTTTCAGCAAACTACCATCCCTTATCGGCGTTCAAGCTTTCAAAACCAAAGTCCACTGTCATCTCCGTAGTGGCCATTACCTACGGGTCACATACCCCTCTTTTTGTAAATCACCTCTTTCATTATGCTCCCTTGCTCATCTAATCCCCAACCTTCTGATTAGTTATGTCAGTGGCGACAATTTATCTCATGTTTCTCTCTCCTTTATTGTCAAACTGCTTCTCTCTGCATTTACATAACTTCTTTCCCTCTCCCTTCAGAAATTTCTTTTCTCTCCCAGTCAGCCCCCATAGTCTATACCTTATCGTGTGCGTAATAGCGCCAAGACAAGAGGTCAGTGTTGCTGGCATGCCTCACTTGCGCAGGCTCCAAAGTCCCAAATGTTGTGGTTTCATTGCTGTATCTTCAGTAGAATGTATACTAGTATGTGTATTGAAGCTCCAGCATCTACTGTGTGGCTGGGTTGAGTCACAAGATGTGGATTTCTATCCAGTACCTCGGGAAGAGTTTCGAAGCATTTCAGATGCGCGTTAACTACTAAACTTCAAAGAATATAAGTCGCAACTTTTCACGCTTTTAAAAAGGGCAAAGAAGAGGAGAGAATTCCGATGAAGTGTGACATGATCCTACCAATGTTACTATATTGAAACGGATTGAGTATATTGAAACAATAATAATATGGATCAGATCTGGATTGGGAGTGTGATTTATAATCGAGTGCTACTTATACCGGTAACCGGCGAAATACGGTAATAATATTATGCTTCCCGATTTCGAATCAAGTAGCTTTGCTCTGGAAGAAGATGAATTGTACAGGAGTACGGGAAGAAAATTGTATAGTGGTGAGGGTGGGAGGAATGGGTGGGGGTATACTGAGACTAGACTCTTTTGCTGCCGTATCGGGAACTGCCAATTGCTGCAGAGTTCATCCAGGCTAAACTCCATGCAAGGTATAACGTTTTCCAGTTAGAGTGCGGATGCAGTTTTAGGAGCTCCGCTCCTATCAGCCTTTCCGAGTCTGTAACTGTAACCTACAGGAGCTGTGACTTGTACTGCGGACTATGGCCACCAATGAGCATGTCGACCTGGCCCTTCTGACGTTCGACTGTCTACAAAACCTGGCCACCCGGACTGGCATCCCGAAAGCGGACTCCTTCTCACGGCCCGACCTGGTGGGAGCGCTCCGGAAGGAGGGGATTGGGTCCCACCCCATCCTGGAAGGTATGACCGGTATAGGACATGTCACGACTGCTTTGGCCGCATTGTCCTCGACAATAATGGACCTGAATAAAGAAATAGTGGCAATTAGGGTGGGAAGAGATGATGAAATTGCTTCCTTGAAGCTTGAAATTCAACAGCTGAGGCGGGAAATGGCTGACCTGCGAGATACTAGCGTACACACACAGCACGCCATGCCACACCAGTACAGCGACGTAGTACTAGGAACCGCCACACAAACTGCAAGTGCACGTGCGAGGCTCAGCACCACAACGGGCAGGTCTGTACAAACGTACGGTACACACGCCGGCAGTGGCAGCCTGCCAGGAGAAACGCGTGTGCAACAACCCAACACTACTACAAGTCGTAGTTCCAGCCCCGCAGCAGGCGTGCATGCATCCCGTAGGTCCAGCACTACTACAAGTCGTAGCTCCAGCCCCGCAGCAGGCCTGGATGCATCCCGTAGGTCCACCGATACTGAACAACAAGTACATGAATGGCAGGAACACCAGGGCAGACGCACTCGAGCCGCCCAGAGACAAAGGCACGCGGCAGATACTAGTAGTCAGTCCCAGCTAGCTCAAAGCATAACAAGGCGGGTGGAAACATCCCGCTACACCAAGCCGGCTCGTGATAGCGAGCCGGCAGTAGACCTCACGGCATCACCCCGGGCCAAACGCAAAGTGTTTTACGTTGGCAACGTGCAGCCACACTGCTCCGCATCATCAATTGCTGAATGGTGCTCTGCCCGAGGAGTGCAGATTCAGGAAGGTGTCATATTTGCATCCAAGCACTTCAGAACTGCCTACGCACGGGTGGCCGTCGAGGCAGCTGATGAGAACACAGTCGGTGACAAAGGGTTCTGGCCGGATGCTCTTTCGCACACGGTTAGGCCCTGGCGTTTTGCCGCGGACAGTTTTGACACCAGCAATGCCAACCAGGCAAACAACGTCCTCTCCTCAGGCTCAGCATGATGGCGCGACCACAGCTGAATCCACTGGCTCGGCCCTACTTCCCCCCTTGCCAGGGTAAACTGACCTTGCTTTCCGTAAATTGCCGCTCAATCGTTAACAAATCTGCCGAACTGTCTGTCATTGCTGATTTCAACAAACCTGATGTCATCTGTCTAAATGAAACATGGCTAAATCCAAGCATAGCGCTCACCATCTCCGGTTATACCACATTTCGTCGCGACCGACCACCTCATGATAACAAATCCGGTACGGCAACCAGAGGATATGGTGGAGTTGCGATTCTTGTCCGGCAAAATCGCTTCGGAAGAGTCCAAGTTCGCGACGACCTTGCTCGTCCGACCTGTGAATCCGTATGGGTTGAGCTTCACCCAATCTTAGGCTCCCCGACACCCATCCTCGTCTGCTGTACCTACCGTCCGCCCTCAGTCAAAACCACGGAAATAGACCACTTCTGTGATATGCTAGCTAGTGCTTTGGTAACCGTTCCCATGTCATCGTACCATGTCATAATGGCTGGGGACTTCAACAGTAAGCACAAACGGTGGTGCCCATCGGATTTAACGTGTCCTGCTGGGGCGGCACTTTTTCGCACCCTTACCTGCTTCGGTTTGGATCAGCTGGTGCAGAGTCCAACGCACACAACATCTTCCGGAACACAGTCGTGTCTAGACCTTGTCTTCACAAACCAACCCCTGCTGGCGACGGACGTTCACACAGCTTGCGCTCTTGGCTCCTCGGACCATCTCATGGTTTCATGCCAGTTCGCCGTCTCATTGCCCTCGGACCCAGACCTGCCACTTCCTTCTCGCAAACCGTTCCCATATCGCTTCCGTCGAGTTCCCTCTCAGTGCTGGGACTCTATGAACGCTGATTTCTCCTGCCACGACTGGTCGTTTCTGCAACCAGAAGGCTCTCCAACTGTTGACGCCGCGGTAGATCACTTTGCAGCCGTCCTTGAACGAGGGTTCCAACAGCACCTCTCTAACTTTGCTATCGGCTACAACAACCGGAAACATTCCAACCCAACATCCTCGACATCTAGTCCCCCATGGGTGACACGGTCCCTCGTATCTGAAGTGAAGCGCAAGCGTGATCTTTTCAGCATCTACAAGAAATTCCCAACGCCGGTTAACCGGGAGGCTTACCGAGTTCAACGCAACTTCGTCAAGCACCTTTCTCGTACCTCACACCGCTCCTTTCTAAACTCTCTTTCTGCAACACTCTCCTCCCCCGATCGCCCATCACTCCACCAATTCATTCGCAACCAGTGCCGCGGGACCTCCCGCGCGCCAATCCAGTACCTGACGGACTCCAATGGCAACCGCCAGCACGATGTGAAGGCGATTGCAGACACACTGAACAAGCAGTTTGTTTCATCCGGCATTCCGGAGGATCCGAATTGGGACATTCCATCGCTGTCCCCAGCCCCTGAACTTAGCGCACCACTCACACGCGTCGTTACCACGACTGCTACCGTCTGTAAGCACCTCAAACTCCTGAAGAATTGTAAGTCCCCTGGCGAAGATGGCATACCCAATGAGGTTCTCAAATGGCTTGCGCCATCTCTGTCCTATCCCTTGTGCCTGCTCTTTAACATGTCATATCGTACAGGAGTATTTCCGTCCGTCTGGAAATCTGCTGTTATCGTCCCGATCTATAAGAAAGGCCAACGCTCTCAGGCTGGCAACTACAGACCAATCTCTCTCCTTCCCGCTGTGTCAAAGGTCTGTGAACGTATTTTCTTTGAGTCTCTGTACTGCCACGTCACCCCAGCGCTTTCACCATCTCAATCCGGTTTCTGCCGTGGAGACTCCACAACTTTCCAACTAACACGTCTAGTACAAGACATCTACACCCAGCGGAACCTCAGGCGGCATGTTGGCATCGTGTTCTTTGACCTAGCGAAAGCTTTCGACACCGTCTGGCATCGTGGTCTGCTTGCAAAGCTAGAGTCCGTCTTCTTGGTACATGGTCCAGCCCTGCAATGGCTCTCATCCTATCTTTCCTGCCGCCACCAGACTGTCAGAGTATCTACCTCCCTATCAGACCCATTACTAGTCGTGTCTGGGGTACCCCAGGGGTCCATACTTGGGCCGCTCCTATTTCTACTGTACGTTAATGACTTGCCAGCCCTTGTACCAAATGTAAGTCTTTTTGCTGACGACACTGCTCTGATGTGCTCCGACAGCTCGGCAGACAACCTCACGGCCTCCATGCAGTCCGGGGTCAACGCTACAGTAACATGGATGGAAACCTGGAAACTGAAGCCTAACCTCGCCAAAACCGAGGCCATGTTCTTCTCTCCCTCGCCCCCCACTCAGCTTCTGTATTTTCCTGGTCTAAATAGTACACCTATTAAAGTTGTTAACGAGCACAAGCACCTGGGCGTTATTCTCGACCGCCAACTCTCCTGGTCTCCACAAGTCCAGTCTGTGTGCAAGCGTGCGAGTGCGTCCTTAGGTATGCTACAACCCCACTGCCAACACTTGAATGATAACTGCAGAAAATTGCTCTTTAAGTCGTACATTTTGCCTATATTTGACTATTGCGATATAGCTTGGTGCGGGTTGTCTCAGACTTTACTCCACAGACTGGAAGTACATCAACGCTTGCTTCTGAAAATTCTGTTTCGAAAAGACCAAACATTTGCCTCCCTTTGTCTTTATAAACTTGCTTCCACGCACCCTCTTCTTGCCCGACATCAGCAGCATCTTTGTATCCTTGTGCAAAAAATCTTCCTAGCCCAAGTCCCGAAACATATTGCCAAGTACAACTGGTTTGTTACCACTAGACCAACACGCAATGCCTTATCACTGCCCCGAGCTAGTTCCTCCCTGTTTTTGAAATCCCCTTTCTTCTCAGCATACTCCCTTTGGTCTAACCTGCCTACTAGCATTAAGACATGCCAGGATATCAGGAAATTCAAAGTCCAGCTTTCCACACTGTCTCATCCGAAGTGATCCCATGTATTACTAATGTGCCTCCCTTTCTTTTTCTCTCCCTATCTCCTTTCCCTCTCTGACAGCATCTTTCTTTTTCTCCCTTTTAGCTTGCCGTGGTTGGCTATCACCTGACCTCTCATGTTTATTGGCAGTCTTCGGACGGGCCAGGAGATGTTGAATAAATAATAAATAATAATAAAACAGTTATGGCATGGTACCTCCACAGTCTGTTCACACAAACACCCAAGTCAGCCGGTCATGATTTCCATTAGCATGAGATTATTTTCATGTTGCTCCATTTTGGCAGATGCAATCCAAAGTAATACTACTAATAGTGAGCCGAAGCTATAATTGAAATATGAAAACGTGGCATGCTGCTGTAAAATGTACAACTAGTGTAAGTAATATCAAATGAACAATTTTTTTAGACCAAAAAATATTCTGAAAGAAAAAGTACAAACTTGTCAAGTAATAATTATGTCGTGGTCGGCCGATCGTCCCTACGTATGAGTTATCCCAAGCCCGTTTGCACAAAGTATATGTGCGACTCTTGGTCATTCCACTCAGGCGTACCTCAGACCCAATGCACAGAGACATTAGGGTGGCGGAGCACAAAGATCCGATATAGTAAAAGTAGAAAAGCAAAGGAAAAGTAAGAAACTTCAAATGCAAAACCCGGCTCGAGCGGTAACGGAACTCTCTATTAAATAATAATACATGTAGTAATTGTTGTGTCCTGCTCAAGGCAGACGAACTCTTCGAAAGATGAGAATGAATCATCAGTAAAACGCAATTGCTTTTAAAGGGAAGCTGGCTGCAAAGGCGGCTTGAAAGGTGACATGTGAATGTGTTATGCGCAAGGCGCCAGAGGTACAGCAGTGCAGGGCCTAGGGTGCGAACAGTAGCACTAGCAGCCTGAGTGCCAAGACCCATGCAGGGAAAGGTGCTATAATATCACCACAGTAATAAACGTTCAGACTCTCTCTCTAAAACTCCACTCTAAAACTCTACTCTACAACTCTACCCTAAAACTCTACTCAACATAAAACTTTACTGCCAGACTCTACCCGAGTCAGCCAACTTAAACCAGCTGAAGTCTATAGCCAGCAGCTGCGAAGAGAAGGAACGAGCAGGCAGCAGCAAACAGAGCGCGAGCAAAGGTCAGCAGAAGCGAGCAAACGTAACGTCGCTGCAAGGAAACTGTAACACTATAAACATGCAATGGAAACAGGCAAACGGAAAGACAAGACGATCGATTACAGTTCTGTGGTAAGGGCGAGTCTACGCAACACATAATGAACGCCAGCAGGACATGACTAATAGCGATGACAAGTAGTAGAACATATCTAACACGTGGCTCGATCTTCTAGAAACGTACATCATATGTACCTGTGCTACTGTTCTAATTATTATGCATAGTCATGATCGCAGCGATAGGGTACATAACTGTTACATGTAATGGTTACGAGCACTACTGTGTTCGCAGGGTCATCACAAATACATAAGCAGTATGGACCGTTGAAACATACGGATAACATTATGGTCAAAAGAGTGGAGAGAAGAAGAAAGCAAGGAAGAGGACGGTGAGACTAGAGGTAAAAATAGTACGCAGTGTTCTATTGTTTGCAAAGTGAAGGCTGTGTAGTATAGATATGTAGTGTAGATATGTAGCATGCAACGTCTTCAAACGAGTAAAATCGTGAACACATGTACGTGACAAAACAAAGAAAATTTTATTAGCAAACACACATGCACAATCAGCATTATCAACGAGGTGATTGGCCACATAAGAATTCTCCTTCCGATCAACGGCACGAACACTAACCCGTGATTTAGGTGTACGATTCGACTCATCCGGTGTTGTCGCACTCCAACACACATTCTCACACATACATTGGTGGTGTGCTGACTGTCATCATACTCTTTACTTGTCGTATATTGTAATTGACTCACCGGTGTTGTTGAGACGGAAATATGGATACCACTTTCCTTCATTGCTAGCGCAGTCAGAGGGCAGGCTGAGGATCTTCACTCGTTCCATGCCTGGAGACAACACCTCAATCCTCTGACGATCTACATCGACAGTCAAAATCACTTTGCAATCCTTGACTGGTAATATGAGGTCAGAAGACTTGTCATGCGCATGCTGTTGACAATGGTCATCGCACCACCACCATCCTTGCACCTCCTTGCACGTCTCTGCTTCTCTGACTGTATCCCGGTCCTTCAGCTTTGCAACACCCATGAAGATGTTGTGATGATCTTCCCAGTTGGTCTTGAAATACCAGCATGCTCTGCCGGATGAGTATCCGTTAGTACAAACAGCGGTTGCACAGTCGGTATTAGTAGAAGTGACAGTGCAGCTGTCCTCAGATATTGATAGTGATGTTGAGTGTAAATCACGGTTGATTCTATTGAAGAAATAACTCGCTGCGCATACGAAGTGAAATTCTTCTTTTCAGCTGATGACACATGTAGAGACACTAGAGAATAACCACCTTGGTGACGTTTGAACGCTTCAGTCTCACATACTGGTTTACCGTCGTCGCTGCTGCCCATTGTTAACTGCATTTCCTGCACATGATCATCAGGATGTATCACGCTGACATGGACATCATCCGGGACAGTATCAACGTACAGTGGTCGTTTGTCAAAACCTTAAAGTGGAAATTGGAAGGAAGTCATATATCAATTTAACTTGACACGGTATGGCATCATCCTCTCAACATGCACTCTGGTTGAGAATACGGTTGTTTGTGACTTTACCATCTTGACAGCATTCTCCACAGCATCATCATCAATGGTCACACCTAGCGTTCCAGTGGTATGCATCACGGGTGTGTCCAGGTCTTCTGATGTCATGCTACTCGTAGCGTCCAGAATACTGCTGTGAAGCGATAAGACTTGCGCGTCCATTGTTGATACTGTGTCTCTAGAAGAAGCATCAGAACAGCCTTGAGCAAGGCATTCACCAAGCACCTGGATGGTGTCAATTGTCTGTCGCTTTGAATGCAGGCGGCTTTGCTCTGACTCCAACTGCTTCCGCTTTTTCCACCTGATCTGGTCGATCTCATCTTTCACTCGCTGTTTGTCTTTCTCCAAGGCTTTGATCAGATCGTTGTAAAACGTCTCGACTTTCTTAGATGCATCAGTAGCCTGTTCGTCAACTTGATCCACTGCAGCACTGAGGTCTGTTAGTCTGTCATCCAAACCGGCCATGTCAGAAAAGCCTGGAACACTGCTGATTTCCTTCACGGCTTAGAGAATTTCTTGCCTCTGCTTCTTGACAACATCCGCAGCAGAAACCACGATATGTCCGTTGCGCATATGCGCAACACAGCACATCCCGCATACATGAGCACTACAAGTTTCACAATACAGCGACAACACATGGCCAGCGTGAGTGGGACATTTAGCTTGCACGTCGTCTGAAAGCGGGTTCGACCCACCTTCAGGAGTTTGGGCGGTGTACAAAGGATTTACACCCAAAACAGCGCAACCATAAGCGGCGCGTGTTCATATTAGCACCCCCAGTACAGCGCGACCTAATGTGACACGGTGTCACTACAGCTCGTCTCATCTCTTGCACGCCCCATTTTGGCGCGACCAATTACATTAACGTCCGAATATAAGCCAGCTCATTACACACGTGACCCATAATATGCAGGCTCATGTTAGCAAGAGTACATAACCAGTACATAACCAGTGTTATGTACTCTTGATGTTAGTATTGCCATGGTGGATATCAGGAGCAAACCCGTTCCTAAAAAAGATATGTAAAAAAGAGAAGAAACACATGAGAACGAGTTGTGCAGCAACTATCCACGACTGTAACAAGATGATAAACAGTCAGAAAGTGACTGTGCGATAATAGGGCACGAAACTGACAGGCCACTGAGACATTCAGCGGCCCGAGACCTAGCTCTAACACATCTCCAGTGCGCAAACCAACCTTCCAAATTGGAAGGTTCGTGGTTACGTAGGACCGAAGAAGGCAAGATGAGCGAAGCGAAAATTCTGAATATTTACCTTGTTACAGTCGTGGATAGTTGCTGCATAACTCGTTCTCATGTGTTTCTTCTCTTTTTACATTAATTTTATTACTGGCTCAGTATCCGAGTTTAAGAAAGATATAATAATAATAATCTGAGGGTGGCCGAGGGATTCTATCGGTTGAGCACCTGCTGGAGAGAAAGTACATCCGCCTGTCTAGGTACCTCCAGGTGCACTCTGACCTGCCGCTGACTGCTGCTCTGCATTCTCATCCCGAAAATCTCCCACCTACAAAGTCGATCATCTCCCGGGCAGCCACGGCTATGGAGCATTTCAACATCCCAGACATCGGAGGTGAAACAACTGATGTTGTTTAAGTCTGCTATAGTAACCACCACCCAAGGTTCTCTGCGGCAGAAGCCCCTGCATGGTCGCTATTGGCAGCCGAGTGACGGTGTATTGGACATGCTTCCTTCTTAAAGTCTGCCACATTGCGTCCATCTGCTACGTCATCTGTATTTGCTGCTCAGGATCAGGTGGTTAATACCAGGAACTACCAGAGGTCAGTCATTGGCGACACTTCCGTGGTTGACGTGTGCCGTTTGTGCGGAGGTCCGTCTGGTCGCTCCTGGACGGTGAGACCAGACGTTGAGGACCCTCGGTCATTCGCAACGCTGTCACCTCCAAACCAACTAGTCGCAAGCCCGCGCTGGGCACAACAGTACGAAGTAGTGGTTGCGACTTCGGCGATGACTCACGCTGCTATCTGGTGTTCACGAGGTGTTTATCGCGCTGGAAGCGGAGCGTCTCTGTAAGTTTGTATCCCTGGTGATGTTTGTGCCTGGAGAGCACTATATAAGTGGTGCTCTTCAGGCACAATCTTCCTCAGCCTACTCAAGCTCAACTGATGAGGGGTGAATTCCCCGAAACACTGTGTATTGAGCAGGGAGTGGTGCTTTCTTGCAGGTTTGCCGAGTCGAAGGTTCGATGGACTTCTCGTGTGCTCTGGATGGCAGTCGTGAGTCAGTCAAGTGTCAAGTAAAGTCGGCGGAATAGCGCGAGCTCCGGTGTGGGGAGCAAACCCTTTCTTACAAATCATCGCCGAAGTCGCAACCACTACTTCGTACTGTTGTGCCCAGCGCGGGCTTGCGACTAGTTGGTTTGGAGGTGACAGCGTTGCGAATGACCGAGGGTCCTCAACGTCTGGTCTCACCGTCCAGGAGCGACACTGACTCACGCTGCTATCTGGTGTTCACGAGGTGTTTATCACGCTGGAAGCGGAGCGTCTCTGTAAGTTTGTATCCCTGGTGATGTTTGTACCTGGAGAGCACTATATAAGTGGTGCTCTTCAGGCACAATCTTCCTCAGCCTACTCAAGCTCAACTGATGAGGGGTGAATTCCCCGAAACACTGTGTATTGAGCAGGGAGTGGTGCTTTCTTGCAGGTTTGCCGAGTCGAAGGTTCGATGGACTTCTCGTGTGCTCTGGATGGCAGTCGTGAGTCAGTCAAGTGTCAAGTAAAGTCGGCGGAATAGCGCGAGCTCCGGTGTGGGGAGCAAACCCTTTCTTACAAATTATCGCCGAAGTCGCAACCACTACTTCGTACTACTACTACTTCCTGTGAAATACCCGTCTTTACTTTTCTCTATTTTTTCTCTTTACCAGGCGTGGGCCATCCCCTGGACTATCAAAATGGGTGCCTTATTATTTTCTTTTTCTGTTTTAATGACAATCCATTGCAGATTACCATTTTCGGAAAACCAAAAAAATTAACAGTGAACTGTTTTTTGAGACGATCATTGCTTATTTTGATTTGATCATTGCCTTCTAGAGTTGACTACAACCTATTTGTATCTGGACCTGTTAACGTCCATCCAGGCAATTTCGCCATTTAATACTGAACTGGTGTTTTTGAGTCGATAATTGCTTTTTTGCACCAGAACTGTACGAGAATAGAACCAGGTATCACCGGAAAATATTATTATTGTTATCATCAACCACCACACCACACCATTGCGCCATCCGAGCGACCTCAACACGTAGCCACAGCACACCATCAGTCATCAGCAAAAACGACACTTCAGGCGGTACTCTGCTCCGTCAGACAGCAGCTGTTTCGATCATCAGGATCTCGTCAGTGAAGGTTGCTAATGTAGAATGGCTGACAGATATTGAACTTCACCTTTTGTACAAGTAGCAAAAGAAACATGCTGTGCCATCTATCGAAGTCACACGTGACTATCACTACATGTACTCTCTCACCAACACGCTTTATATCATCCCCAGCGTAGTCTATAACAGTATCTCTTTTGCTTAACCCTAATCTTCGCGCCTAAGATGCGCCATTATGTTTCCTCTTTTGCTACAAAAGGGTGAAACTCACTATCTGTTAGCCATTCTACATTAGCAACCTTCACTGACGAGATCCTGATGATCGAAACAGCTGCTGTCTGACGGAGCAGAGTACCAACTGAAGTGTCCGTTTTGCTGATGGTGTTCTGTGGCACCGGGTTAAGGTCGGCCGGAGAGCGCAACAGTGTGGTGTGCTGGTTGAAAATAATAATCTGGAAAAGGCCGAATGCTGCTGCTCGCCCCTCTTGATAATTATTATGTTTGTGTATTGTTCTTGACCAGTCTGTACTCTGTGTCCTGTGTGTTGCCATATGCGGATAGGTTCAAACTCTGTCCAGCTAAGGGCTTGCGTCAGATTTGGATGTGCGCAACAGGTGTTGTGTCTTTTTTTTATTAGCACCTTCGCAATGTAAGCGGTTTTGCAAATTTCGCTTGTGCCATTCCGGACAAAAAAAGCTGAAAATACAGGGAGACAAAGCCATGAGAATTCGAGGGATAACAGCCCGGTATTTCATCGGTGACATCAGGGAGGTTACTCTCTACGGAATTACGTTTGAAAATAGCGTAGGAACTGCATGTAATTTTCATACGTAAAAATCTGCGCTGTTGGGTTTCGCTCTACGTGATTTCTCCATAACTGCTAAACATGCCTTGTTGCTTTGGAGACGCGTTGGCTGCATGCGCCCACCGCATGCACCACGAACCGAAACAGCGTATTCCATTTTATTTTGGGCGTGGTGTACGGTTTGTATACCTTGTGTTTCGCGCGGCTTGAACGTTGCCATGGATAAATCCGGAAAATGCAAAAAATATTTCAAAAAGTCCTACGGAGGATCCAACGTAGGAAAGAGTTTTCCTACGGAAATCCGTAGGGAGATTTACGTATGAAAGTTGCCTTCGCTCCCCGGCACGTACAACATACGGATTTTCATACGTAATTACGTAGAGCGAAACCTCCCTATTATTTTATTTTTCGACTTTTGTTGAACGAGTAGAAAAAGGGAATCGAAGAGTGGATATTCTCATACTTGGGCTTCCAAATCTGTTGCCTGAGCTGTATTGAGTCGTAGACTTCACCCACGGGTTACTGCCATGTTTGCAGTGGACATTAATTGCAATCCCGTGTTTGTAAGATTGCATTGGTTGCCCTACATGCAGGGCAGTGTATGGTCATATCAAATCTTGTGTTACCTTTCACGTACCGTTGAACTTAGCCATGTGCGGTTGCCCAGCTAGTGCCCGCCTGACCGGCCCCTCAGGCTACAGGGCAACGTCATGCATGCACTGAGGTTCTGCTTCGGCCTTAACTGTAGGATCAGACATGCAGACAGGGCAAGCTCCTACTTTGGTGGAACAATGAGAGAGAAGTGGACTGTGTTGCATACGGTACGGCAAATCCACATTGACTAGGAATCATGAATACCTTCAATGCATTAATTTATATCAAGATCCTACTTCTCTGGACTCTTGATTATATTCCATGCACATCTCACGCGTACAAATTGTCAAAGCAAGTCCGTATCAAGCAGAACATATTGTTTCCGCTGAAGCCAACACACGGAAGCGAGACTACTGCTACCAATAATTTGGAGGCAGTTGATTTGAGTTTCAGCTGAAGCAGTAGTCCGGCTTCCCGCAGTTGCCTTGCTGTTTCCGCTCCTGCGGCATCGCTTAGTAGAACACAGCATGCGCTCCTCTTGAGCTCATTTGTGGCCCGGCCCCTCATCTTGACTTAACGTGTAGCTTTTCACATAACTAATGTTGGCCGTATGGTATCACACACGGGATTCCCACGGCAGCTAAAGCTGTGTTCCTAACTGGCGCATGGACGCGGTACGCTTGCGGTTCATGTGTGCCCAAACACGCGCTCAGGCTTTCACAAAAATCAGCAATCCGAGTCGTATTTAGCGTGTGCGACACCTTCGAGTACTAATGTTTTGACTCCGCCAGTCAAAGTGACTGGCATGTACGCTGGTACGCGCCTGATACGCGCTGAAAATTCCAACATGCTGGAATTTCCATTTCAGCGCGTTTCCGTACGCATGGCGCCCCAAAAGCCAGCAAAGATACGCACAAACGCGTGGTTTCACGCATACACGCGCCAGTTGTGAACACAGCTTTATGACTAGAGAGCTTTTTTTAAATGCTGATATTTCTGTCCACTGATGACTTCCAAGATAGACAGAATCCAGAAAATTATGATAGAAAGTAGCCGTTCATGGGAAGGACACAAAATGAATGCCGACTTAGTCAATTGATTGGCTGGCACAGTGTGCACATGGCAACGATCACGTGACATGTGATAACATTGTTCCTGCGAAGTGTGTTCACACATGGACCAATCCGCCAGCTCATCATTTCAAAATGGCATCACATCATTCGGACAAATGTGTACAGAAGGCTAATTCTACTGTGTCAGATCATTCATATAATGTCATTTACTTTATAGGTGGCAGGTGGCCAGGTGCAATCCAAAGCAATTTCAAGCCAAAGCAAATGTCACTACTTGGCAGGCTGCCGCACCATGTACAAGTATGCGAACTCTGAAGAATATCGAAAAAGGGGTTTTGTTTATAGAGTTGAGGAGGGAGTTGAATATGGGACATGTAAAAATATTTTTTTGTGCTTCATAAAAGATTCAATATAATGAATAGAGCAACCTGTACATTACAATCGAAGATGATGGACTACGTTTGAAATATACCGGTCCGAGAATAGCAGACCAGAGCTAGCAATGATGACGATTTTATAGAAAGCATGGCGTAAGGGGCATGCCAAAATTCTACTTATTCCAAATAATACCATGCAGTGTATAGGACGTGAGCAGGTAGTCAGTCCTATGTACACTTAAAGCAGTCAGGGGATAATTTTGCGTACGCATGTGCTGACTGCTGAACCTTTACATATCACAATCGATAATGCAATTTAGCGTTAAGTCACAGAATGTATTCAGCATGCATTGTTGGGAGTATGAACGCATGCACGCACGCATGCACACACACACACACACACACACACACACACACACACACACACACACACACACACACACACACACACTTGGATATGGTAATGAAAGTGCTACATTGTGATGTTTAGCGTAGTGTTGTTGACATGTTGTATTAGAGATTGCTGCAACATGTCTCTTTTCCGCTCTATTTCTTTTTCCTCTCTAATGTAATTGCCTCGCCGGTGTTGTTGAGACGGAAATATGGATACCACTTTCCTCCACCGCTAGCGCAGTCAGATGGCAGGCTGAGGATCTTCATTCGTTGCATGCCTAGGACCAGCACCTCAATCCTCTGACGATCTACATCGACAGTCAAAGCCACCTTGCAATCCTTGACTGGTAATATGAGGTCAGAAGACTTGTCATGCGTATGCTGTTGACAATGGTCATCGCACCACCACCATCCTTGCACCTCCTTGCACGTCTCTGCTTCTCTGACTGTATCCTGGTCCTTCAGCTTTGCTACACCCATGAAGATGTTGTGATGATCTTCCCAATTGATCTTGAAAGACCAGCATGCTCTACCAGATGAGTATCCGTTAGTACATACAGCCGTTGCACAGTCGGTATTGGTAGCAGTGACAGTGCAGCTGTGCTCAGACAATGTTAGTGATGTTGAGCGTAAATCAGGGTTGAATTCATTGAAGAAATGAAACGCGTACCAAGAAAACTTCTTCTTTTCAGCAGAGACTACATGTACAGGACAGCCACCGTAGACACGTTTGAACGCTTCAGTCTCACATACTGGTTTACCGTCGTCGCTGCGGCCCACTCTTAGCTGCATTTCGTGCACATGATCATCAGGATGTACCATGGTTACATGTATATCATCTGGGACAGTATCAACGTGCAGTGGTCGTCTGTCAAAGCCTTCAAGTGGAAATTGGAAGAAATCCATATCTCCATCCGGTGTTGACTTGATGGTAAACGGTATCATCCTCTCGACGTCCACTCTGGTTGAGAAGACAGTTGTTTGTGACTTCACCATTTTGACGGCATTCTCCACAGCATCCTCATCAATGGTCACACCTAGCTTTCCAGTGGTATGCATCACTGGTGTGTCCAGGTCTTCTGATGTCATGCTACTGGTAGCGTCCAGAATACTGCTGTGAAGCGATAAGACTTGCGTGTCCATTGTTGATACTGTCTCTCTGGGGGACAAACCAGAACAGCCTTTTGAAAGGTGTTCACCAAGCACTTGGATGGTGTCGATTGTCTGTCTCTTCGAATGCAGGCGGCTTTGCTCTGACTCCAACTGCTTCCGCTTTTTCCACCTGATCTGGTCGATCTCATCCTTCACACGTTGTTTGTCTTTCTCCAAGGCTTTGATCAAATCGTTGTAAAACGCTTCCACTTTCTTAGAGGCATCAGTAGCCTGCTCGTCAACTTGATCCACTGCAGCACTGAGATCTGTTAGTCTGTCCTCCAAACCGGCCAGGTCAGACAACCCTGGAACACTGCTGATTTCCTTTATGGCTTCGAGAATTTCTTGCCTCTGCTTCTGGACAACATCCGTAGCTGGAACCGGGCAACTGTGTCCGTCGCGTATGTGCGCAGCACAACACATCCCGCATACAAGAGCAGAGCAAGTTCCACAATACAGCGACAACACCTGGCCAGCGTGGGTGGGACATTTAGCTTGCACATCGTCTGAAAGCGGGTTCGACCCACCTTCGGTAGTGTGGGCGGTGTACAAAGTACCAGCGGAAGGTGGCAATGTTTGCCACGCTGGGTGTCGAGCACTCCCCGCAACAGCTCCGCCATCGGTCAATTTTGTTTCTTTGCTGCACAATACGCAATGAATGCTGGCCGTCTCCGGATTGACGCTGTCCTTCAAGCACCCATCGCATAGGACGTGCAGGCAGCGAAGCAAACGCCCAGTGTCTGGCTTTTCAGCTTCGCACTGGACGCACGCGCTAGAAGACTTGAACATTGTGAACGCTCCGGTGAAGGAAAGAATCGTTTGCGATCCAACAATTCCAATACGATGTGAAGATTGGAAACCTTTTTCCGTGTCTCTATAAATATTTCGATGCCTGAGCTGAGCGATAGAGAGACTGAGACCGACCGTACCTGTATGGAACAGTGTACGTGAAGGTTTCGAGGTCGCCTATGACTATGACTATGTCTAAGGCCAGGGATTCTGATTGTGAGGCTGTTTCTGCCACGGACCGCAGCGCTAGCAGCACAGGCACGGACAAGAATCTGGGCATGTTGAAGGGGATGTCCCTCCACGTCTCCTCGTGTCAAGGCGTGGACTTGGTACATACCGGTAGTCATTGTATGTTTGTAGTAGCAGTGTGGCGTTCCCGTATCCCTGGTGATGTCAACTACATGTAGACTCGGTCTATCTGAGTAGTATCTGTCTTTGAAGTAATGCCAGGGTGTCAGAATGTCAGCCACTTCTCTTTGGTGAGAAGCTTGTTTGGTTGTCATTGGTGATGATGGGTCCACAATATGAGGACAGGCGCTAATAATTAGTAGGAACTGCGTGTCGTAAAAATATGTTCAAGAGTAGGCTAGTAAGAGTGCACCACACAATAAACATGTAAAAATGTGTAAGAATGTATCGAAGAGGTTGGTGCGACTTCGGCGACACTTGGGGAGTTGTGTGTCGCTCCCTACGTGGGGGTCGCCCCTACATGGGGGCTGGCGCTTTTCCTGGCGACTTGCCTGAGTTCTCACTTGACTGACTCACGACTGCCATCCAGAGCACACGAGAAGTTCATCGAACCTTCCACTTGGCAAACCTGCAAGAAAGCACTGCTCCCTGCTCAATACACAGTCTGTCCCCGGGGGAAATTGCGGAAAAAATCGCAAAAAACGCGGCAAAAAACGCGGCATAATATGGCATAATTTGCGGTGGATTTGCGGTAAATATGCGGTAAATATGCGGTGAATATTATAATATAATATTTGCCGCAGCGAGATGATATATTATCATCTCGCTGCGGCAAGTTTGCAGTTGATATGAGGCAAATTTCAGTGAGTATGTAGTGAAATCAATCACTTTTTCCAAGTCTCTGGTGTAAGCGCTCGTCATATTTGAGTACAAAGCCGCCACCGGATGAGACGTTGCTGACCGAACAGTGCACTGTGTGTACGTGTAGTGCAACAGAAAAGTTCAAAAAAACGCGGGAAAATTGCGGAAAACGCGGTCTTTTAAAAAATCGCAAAAAACGCGGAAAAAACGCGGCCGCGGAATCGCAATTTTCCCCGGGGACAGCACAGTGTTTCCTAGCCATTGGCGGACTATGCTCGGCCAATCGTCAAATTATGCTTTTGATTATGCCACAATTATGCTGAACTATGCTGAATTATGCTCGGTTCCACTATGTATTCACGCTGTACGGCTTCTGTCGTGGCGACTCAACTACTTTGCAATTGACACGCTTAATCCAGGATATTTACGGACATCGTAACCTGAAGAAGCATGTAGGTCTTGTCTTTTTTGATCTGTCAAAAGCGTTTGATACAGTCTGGCATCGAGGCCTACTTGCAAAGCTTGAGTACATTTTTCTAGTACGTGGTACAGCTCTGCAGTGGCTGTCGTCATATTTGTCGTCCCGTCATCAAACTGTCCGTGTCTCTGCTTCCTTGTCCGATCCTTTACCTGTAGTGTCTGGTGTTCCACAGGGGTCCATACTGGGTCCACTCCTTTTCCTAACTTATGTGAACGATCTGCCCTCTCTAGTTCCAGACGTCAGCCTTTTTGCTGATGACACTGCACTGTTGTGCTCTGACAGCTCGCCGTCCAACCTCGTTACCTCCATGCAGACCGGCATTAACTCCACCATAGCATGGATGGAAGCTTGGAAGCTGAGGCCCAACATCGCGAAGACCGAAGCAATGTTCATCAGCCCATCGCCGCCTACTCAGCCGTTGCACTTTCCAGGAGCCAATGCTAACGTTAAAATTGTTCATGAGCACAAACACCTTGGTGTTATATTCGACAGCCATATGTCCTGGTCCCCACAGGTCCAGTCAGTATGCAAGCGAGCTAGCTCCTCCCTTGGCATGTTGCAACCTCACTGCCACCATTTAAATGACCATTGCCGAAAATTGTTCTTTACGTCGTATATTCTACCTATATTTGATTACTGTGACACAGCGTGGTGCGGTCTGTCTCAGGCCCTTGTTCAAACTCTGGAAATACACCAGCGTCTGCTTCTAAAAATCCTGTTTCGCAAAAATCAAACATTCTCCTCCCAACGTCTCTACAGTTTAGCTTCAGTATCTCCCCTCTTAGAGCGACACCAGCAACATCTTTGCATCCTTGTACACATGATCTTATTAGACCTGGCTCCAAAACACTTTGCTAAGTATAACTGGTTTGTGTCCACCAGATCAACACGTCATTCCTTCTCATTACCCCGTGCCAATACCTCCCTGTTTCTGAAATCTCCTATCTTCTCTGCGTACACTCTCTGGTCTTCCCTCCCAACTAGCCTTAAAGCATTTTTTTTTTTTTTTTTTTTTTTTTACTATGTTCACATTCCCAGCTCGAAAATAATAAGAAAGACAATGATACTGAGACTAGGACGAACGTGACAACTATTGAGCAGGGGCTGACGCGAGACGCAGCAGTGATGGTGGGGCATTGATGGCTCTGCCGACCTGAGGTCTCGGCATCACGGCCAAAAACACGCACCAAATGCACAGACATTAAGGAGTTCAAGCTTCAGCTTCTTCGTCCTAAATAATCTCACCATTTTCGTCATGCCTCCCCTTGCAGTACTCTCTTTGTTTCTCTCCTTATTATTCAGTTTGCCGTGGTTGGCTACCACCCGACTTCTCATATATATTGGCAGTCTTCTGACGAGCCAGGAGATGTTGAATTAATAATAATAATAATAACATAGAGGATTGAGAAACCACGCATACACACACGGCCATGCCCTAAGCATAATTTTTGTCTAAACCGAAAGATTATGTCCCCTTCCACTGCCACACAGACCTTGGAACATGATCTGACCCGTGTGAGCAGCTTTCTGGAGGCCCATGGACTACAGCTGAACCCATCCAAGACGCAATTCCTGCTGCTACGGAAACCCAATGTACATGCAGACTGTGCCCTACAGTTTTGCAACAGCCGTATACAGCAATCGCAGCAAGCCAAGTACCTGGGCATCATCATAGATGAGCATCTGTCGTTTCAACAGCAAGTAAGTCACATTAGAAGTAAAGTTAATGCCAAGGTCAATGCATTTCGCCGTTGTCGCCACCTTCTCAGTGCTAGAGCCAAGCGAACTTTCTATCTTGCATTTGTCCAATCAACCCTGGAGTACGCGAGCAATGCGTACGTGCACTGCCTGCGACAGACCACCTATAACGCTCTTATTAGCATCGCGAATCGGGCGATCCGCACTGTCTTTGGCTTCCCTCCCTCTGCCTCCATCCAACCCATCTTAGCTAGACAGCACCTAACACCGTTAAATATTCGCTATGCTGCCAACCTCTATGTGTTTCTACATAGATGCATAAATGCTCGTGCTAGTCCCCTACTTTGCCGACTTTTCACTCCTCGTGCTGTCTCATTATCCCGCACTGCTAGAATTACCCGTTCTCAGGAATTGCTCGGCCTGGTACTGCCCCATGCCAGATTGTATTTTGGCTATCACTCTGTATCTTATCTTGGAGCTGACCGATGGAACGCCCTCCCTGCCGCGATTCGCACCATATCCCTACCTGCTGCATTTCGCTCCGCTATCTTCACGTGGCTAGGGCACCCTGTAAGAAGACCATAGGTCTGTGGGGACTGCCCTAGTAAAATATGAATAAATAATAATAATAATAATAATAATAATTATGCCTACCTTACACGTTGGAATCCATATATTATGCCGGAGCATAATTTTTTGACGAAATCCCAAGATTATGCCAAATATTATGCCGGCATAATCCGCCAAGGGCTATGACAAGGAGTCGTAAGTGGGGTATTAAAAAAAAACATCTGCAGGGTTTCTGACAAAGCTGTATTATGCCCTAAGCCTAATTTTTTGTCTAAACCGAAAGATTATGCCGACCTTACACGTTGGAATCCGTATATTATGCCGGAGCATAATTTTTTGACGAAATCCCAAGATAATGCCATATTATGCCGGCATAATCCGCCAAGGGCTAGCCAAGGGTTATGACAAAGAGTCGTAACTGGGGTATTAAAAAAAAAAACATCTCCAGGCTTTCGGACAAAGCTGTATTATGCCCCTAAGCAAATTTTTTGTCTAAATCTAAAGATTATGCCGACCTTACACGTTGGAATCCGTATATTATGCCGGAGCATAATTTTTTGACGAAATCCCAAGATTATGCCAAATATTATGCCGGCATAATCCGCCAAGGGCTAGTGTTTTCTGGAATTCACCCCTCATCAGTTGAGCTTGAGTAGGCTGGGGGAAGATCGTGTCTGAAGAGCACCACTTATATAGTGCTCTCCAGACCAAACCATCACCAGGGATACAAACTTACAGAGACACTCCGTTTCCAGCGCGACAAACACCTCGTGTAAACACCTCGTGAACACCAGATAGCAGCCCGAGTCAGTGTCGCTCTTGGAGGTGCTGGATGAACACTGAGGACCGTTGGCCATTCACAACGGTGTTGCCTCCAAACCATCTAATTCGGAAGCCCGTGCTGGGGACAACATTGTGAAGAAGAGGTTGGTGCGACTTTGGCGATACTTTGGGAATTGTGTACTGCTGCTTACGTTGGAGCTCGCGCTTTTCCTGCCGACTTGAATTCTCATCCACAGCACACTCATCACCTCTTCTTCACAATGTTGTCCCCAGCGCGAGCTTGCCAATTAGATGATTCGGAGGCAACAACGTTGTGAATGGCCAACTGTCCTCAGCGTTCGTTCAGCACCTCCAAGGGCGACACTGACTCACGCTGCTATCTGGTGTTCACGAGGTGTTTTGTCGCGCTGGAAACGGAACGTCTCTATAAGTATTAGTTTGTATCCTTGGTGATGGTTTAGTGTACAGAGCACTATATAAGTCGTGATTTTCAAACACGATCTTCCTCAGCCTACTCAAGCTCAACTGATGAGGGGTGAATTCTCCGAAACACTATGTACATGAGAGCAGGGAGTGGTGCTTTCTTGCAGGTTTGCCAAGTGGAAGGTTCGATGGACTTCTTGTGTGCTCTGGATGGCAGTCGTGAGTCAGTCAAGTGAGAATTCAAGTCGGCAGGAAAAGCACGAGCTCCCACGTAGGGAGCAACACCATTCCACAAGAAGGTATGACTAGAACTATGTTTGTGTTTATGTTTGACCAGTCTGTGTCCTGTGTCCTGTGTGCTGCCATATTCGGATAGTTTGAAACTTTGTCCAGCTAAAGGCTTGCGTCACTAATATGGATGTGTGCAACAGGTGTTGTTGGGTAAGGTCAGTTGCTCTGGAAGTAGCTCGTGTGTGTGGACAGTA
Source organism: Sycon ciliatum (assembly GCF_964019385.1). NCBI lineage: Eukaryota > Metazoa > Porifera > Calcarea > Leucosolenida > Sycettidae > Sycon > Sycon ciliatum. Next base: position 16,938,055 of record NC_088650.1, read on the forward strand.
TCTACTTAGTGTTATGTGACTACCACATGTACGTACATGAAGAGAGAATGATGAAATGATGACATTGCACAATGACTCCATTGAGTGTTGTCTTCGCACACAAGTTTTGAAAATACATTTTCAATGTCCAGACGGCCATGTACATGTAGCTGTGTACTCTGTGTCAGGTGGTACTGAGTGGTACTGAGTGGTGCTGAGTGGCACTGAGTGGCGCTGAGTGGTACTGAGTGGTACTGAGTTATACTGGGTGGTAAAAGGATTCACCTCCCTCCCCCTCCTAGTATCAGAACAAGAAACAGATTCTGGTGATTCTGGTGATTATTGATGGAGGCCATCAGAGAATCGAATAAGATGGCACCCACTGAGCGAATTTTCCATTCAGATCAGGGACGTGCACACGTAACACAAAGTACCAACCCTGAGCTATGGATCTGATACTGAGGCCTCCCAAACTGTTGCCCGAGCTGGATTGAGCCATGCACTTCATGCACGGGTCACTGGCGGGGTGACAGTAGGACGTGCACAAAATATACTGGATGTATCGAATCGTACCGGTTTCAAGTCAACCCCCAATACTTGGGCCTCGATTTACCAGTTCAATATCATTATGATCATTAGTGGTTGAACCCCGGTAACGTTGAAAGTCGACAACCTCTTTCTATAATTCAGTATTTAGGCCGTAAAAGATCGACTTTTGACCAGATACATACGGTATGCATAAATGATAAAAAGGGATCATTAAAACACTTGTTGACCCCCTTGGGTACACACGAATCCTGCCACCTCTATGTGCTATTCAATAGCGTACTGGGTGTTCAGTGCTTGCTTGCTGCGTTTGAAAGTGACACACTGACGTGTGTTAGGTAGAACTGAATGCTCTCGTCGCCTCTTGTAATATTAGCGGAAATACGTGTCTGGAATGATGTAACATTTGTTTAAAGCAGAGCAAAACATCACCTACAAAATCTGTTCTTTTTTGCTGGAGTGTAAGCCACACTTTAGACATGAGTAATTCATCCAACTGTGTTAAACAGGGTAGATGTCTGTATTAAATTTTCGTGATCAAAAAGTGTAATTACGGCTTATAATCCAGAAAATACGATAACTATAAAGATATTAATTTCGTAAAGAGCAACAATAATCTGGGTGTCACTATGGGATACTCGAGTCAGGAACCTTGATGACCAGCACCTCTACCCCCCCCCCCCCCCCCCCCCCAGGACAGCCACCAATGATTGGTGTACTAATCGGGATTAATTGATTATGGCTCTGTGAAATCTCTTCTGTGTTGTTTGTCTTCAGGCCCACACAACAAAGTGCAGTACATGTCCTTGTAATTGCTTGTCCAGGACACAGTACCACCTGGTTTTAAGGTGAATAGCTTGGGACTGAGGGGATTTTCCAGCACAACGAAAGGCTGTCTTGTCCTGTCAGCCATACTATTGCCAATGGAGAGACTAGAACAAATCAGTAGAAGCATAATTTTTAAAGCAGAGCATAGGTGTCTTTACTCGTAATCAATTGTGACTTCAATTTACATTTATATCATGTGGATGGTGACGCAATGGTGGCCTTAAGGCAGTGATGCAAAGGAATATTCGCATAGTCGTAATATTCTAGAATACCGACACCACATGAGAACGAGTTATCCACGACTGTAACAAGATGATAAACAGTCAGAAAGTGCGATAATCGGCTCCTGGGAGTGTCCTGTACTAATGACCATCATGCTTTAGGTCTCTTCCAGGTCTACATCTATGTGACGTTTGAGAACGAAGGCTTCTGAATAATCTCTTTTCTTTCTATCCTGCAACATGTAGCGATGGGTTTTCAATTTTACTGAGGCATCAAATGTCATCAGCGAGCTTTCTATTTTCACATTCTGCATGCCAACGCCGTCCCCCTAGAGCCAGATGACTTTGACATGGCTTTTTACTCGGGACCCTGTCTACACACATTTTTATTTTATTTTCTAAAACACTTTTAAAACACCTTTGCCTCAATGATTTGAGTGGTAAGTAATTGCCACTATAATGAGAATTTTTCCAGGTGTACCCCAGGTCACCGAGGTGAAAAGCGTACTGTAAATATTGCTTGGATGTGGATCAAGGCAACCTTCACTCCCACCCACGCCCTCCCACCCCCTTCCAATATTCTATGCATACAACCCTGCACCGCACCCCCCCCCCCATTTTGTGGCCGCAGGGATTGAAAAATCGTAGAATGCATGCCTGCAAGAAAAAAGGGAATCGCCCGCTTCTCGGTACACAAAATGATCTTTTCCCCTTTGTTCAGGCACCCTAACTGTTTGCATTTCTACGAAGGTGAACATTTTATGTGAAGTTCCTTGTATTCACTTTTTCTCTTTTTCACTTTTTCTCTCTTTGCATGCTACTATCTCTTTCCAGCTAGCCTACCTAGCCTAGAACCCAGGTTTCTTGTTTACAAACCACACTATCTACCAACTGACTATATAGGACTTACTGACAATGCCAGCATAGAACTTGTATTTATATTTTTCCGGTATGGTTGCACAAAAAATGTCAGCCACAGCCTGGGCCTGGGAGCCCAAACATGTGGCCAACCATCACAACAGACTGAACTATTGAGCACTTTCTTGAAAAAAAGTGTGTTTTGCACTCCCTGAGGAATGATGTATTTGCAATGTAAGAAAATGAGATTAAAATTATTAAATTTTAGTGAATCCTCTGCATACTATCTACACAGTGCTGGTAAATGCAAGTGAACATCCACAGCACAAAGCTTGTGGCAACCGCCAGAAAGGGAAAGATATGCGGCCAGTTTGAAAAGCAATACAAATAGAAATTCAAGAGAATACCGAGATCATGAGAGATAATTACTTTTCCGTACAAGATCTTCCATTTGTGGCTAATTTGCCGCCTCCTTCCAATAGCAATGGTCCATGCTAGAATGCTACAGAATATTAGGAATAGCTTTTACTAATTCTTTAACCAAAACTTTTTTACAACACCAAGCTAGATATTTCTAAATTTGACAAATCTGGAGACTGAATGTTCAAAGGTACGATGCAATGCAAACTAACATATTGGGATACATGCCTGCAAATTTGAATACCGCAGTAGGCTTGATATTCCGTCTTGTCACCTTTCATGTTATATGTAGGTAATGATGCACGTATAGACTTGTACACACATACACACGCGGATCCACACCTACCCACAAACACATACTGTACACACACACACACACACACACGCGCACGCGCGCGCGCACACACACGCACGCACACACACACACACACACACACACACACACAGTAACGCAGTCTCACTAGACACGCTATATGCACACTCACGCTGCTTCGTCTATAAATCAGATGTTACATACACACGATCCTCAGAGGTGAACTTGTTGCAGCTCTGCATGACACCAAGCTAACCCTCTCAACAAGTCTGCGGGAGAAACCTGAACCTTTAAAAACACACACACACACACATACACACATGCACACACACACACACACACACACACACACACACACACACACACACACACACACACACACACACACACATGCACACACACACACACCCACACACACACACACACACACGTGACACACATGCACAGACACGCAAACACACACACACACACACACACAAATCAGTATAACTACTTCAGATGGTATCTGCGGACAACATAGTTTCGTCCTTTGTGGACCCATCAACGCTGTGCAGCACAGAAAAAAACGAGGCCCGACATGACACCAATGAATTTAAAATAATGTTTTCAAAGCCAGACATAATCCAAGCCTGAAAGTGCCCTTACCAGAGCGCTCAAGCTGACAAGTCTGTGAGCTGTGTGAAACGCAAACATCAAACGCACTACCGACATGAGAATGCTCAACTAAAGCTATGTACTGATACTAGTGGTGAAGTGCAAATTTTCATCAGTTGGTTGCCTAGGGTTACTGGGAATCATAATTATAGTAGTCTAGGCATATTGGAATGCATGTGTCAATCAACTACTTTTCATGCACTGCAATCCATGATTGCACTGGTTCCAAGCTTCTACAGGTCAGTTCCGAGTGAAGGACGAACTAAGAGACCGTCGTTAGAACTTCAGTCGTGCTTCTCAACTATCTAACCATTGCAAACATCCTGTATGTACCAGCACCCATTAAGTTAGGATGGCCAAGAAATCAAACTACGCTACGCTCACTATGGTATTGACCGTACCACTCTTCTTTGTCCCAGGTGCCCCGCGAATCAATCAAATGCACTGATTTGGGCTTTAAATTTCGAATTATTTCAGCAGAGCCGCACCCTCCCAACAAGTAAATTGTGCCTCAGATGGCTGACCGTGCCACCATAAATACATTCCGACGCCACTGAATTGATTATTATATCTTCAGGGAGCGCAGATTCCACTACCCTCCACTGATAGCTACGATATTCATGTTGTGTAATTTAACATGACATTACAAACCCGTTCTAAGGCTTCGCAAAGTCCATTGCAGCCATTTAGACTATACTTTCCCTCAATCTAAACACCCAAACACGATCTTTCTGCTGTATCACTTTATACTCACAAACTTTTCGGGCCTGTTACATCATCAGGGTGACAGAGTAAGCTGTCGACTACTTCACCCTAACAATGGCCCATGGCCGAACATGTAGCGAACCTAAATTGACGTCTCCAGCAGAGCAGATCATGTTTGCATGCTTCGATTGAGGAAACGCATTAGGACAATACAACTCAGCAATGCGAGAAAAAGAATGAATTGTTTCGTCATGTCCACACACACACACACACACACACACACACACACACACACACACACACACACACACACACACACACACACACACACACACACACACACACACACACACACACACAGCAAGGTACACAACGGCACAATGAATTCTTTCTACTGCATCACTTATAAAATTGTTGTCCCCTCGCCGCCTTTTACATCACAATTACAGTATACTCACTAGTCATCCTCTTCTTCTTTTTCTTGCAAATAAACTGTGACAGTGAGCTCGCCATTGCTGTTCGTTTGTGCATGCCGCCGGGCTAACACATCAATTTTCTGGTCTTTTGAATGCTGGAACAGTTTCCCTCCCATGCCGTACGTTGCCATGGTCTGTGTACAGTTTAGCCGCTGGAGTACTTGGTTGATCACGTGAAGAACAGAATCAGATCTCGGCGCGGTGACCACTCGCTTCACTGGCCGCGTCGTGTCGTTCAAACCAACCACCTCCACGACCAGAGAGGTGGCCAGCTCATCCGCAGCACTCGGCCTGCGAACCACCTCGAGGCAGCATGGATCACGGGGTGTCTTGGACAAGATCTCTTGCTCTAGCTGCTTAGCTGTTACTTCTTTCAGGAAAGACGACACCATGATGACGAGCTGCTTGAGGTGAAGACCCAGCACTCCTACGGGAAGGATGCTATGAAGAACACTCTCATCCAAGCTATTCTCAGTGCTCTCGTTACCGACATCTTGTGTTAGAAGAGTGAGTAAACTGAGGCTAGGCTGCTTTTCCACCTGCCGCTGTACAGTCAGCAGAGCGTCACGGAAACGCTTCAGAAACTCCACAGATCTGGCCAGGTCACCGCTGGCATGCACCAGTTCCTCTAGCTGTTCTAGGATAGTTTTCTGGTCTTCCCCTCTCATGGCGTGAGCCAGGCTACGTGGAATCTGTGTGAACTCGTTGCGGTGCTGCCGCCTCTCCAGTGCAAGCTGCAGGGCGCCCAAGTTTTCAAGGCGGATGAAGCACCCGAATGCCTGCAGGTTTGGATACTCAACGCTGTGGCTCTTCCGTGCATGCTCCATGTACTGGTCGAGACTCTGCTTGTGACGTTGGCCGTCGTCCGGCCAGTTTTGTTGTTTGATGTCTCTCATCAGCCGTCGCAGTTCTAGAAGTGTGACAGTCACCTGGGCATTGCTGATGTTGAAGAGCACATGCTCCAGTTCGATATCCTGACGAAGGTCCGTCTTCTCAATGGGACTGCTCGGGGTGACGCTGAACACAAACCCATCTTCATCCTGGAAGAAGAAATGCGTCGCGCTGCTATACGAATCCCAGCTGATTCGCCGCATCCTGCTGATATGGCGTGTCACCACTTGGATTTCCATGGTGTCTGCATCAATGTTCATGACCAGATGTTGCGACTTTTGATCATGCTGGCAATGAACACGTAGCAGCTGCTCCAAGTCATCACTGCTCATCTTCAGCAGCTCAGCACCATTGTGTGCAATGACGTCTGCGGGCATCACGGCCTCTGCGTGCAAATTCTGTGCCAGATACATATCTAGAGGGGAGCGTGCCACTTCGGAGTGTCGAGAGCACAGTGTGTACAGCGCCGTTTGCCATGACAGGACGAGAGTGATCAGGCGATTCAGGCGCGAGCCCTGCGTCTGGGGACTGTGGATGTTCACAAGATCCTTCAGTGGTGTAGTATCAATGATGGGACTGTGTTGCCATGGGCCAACTACTTCCATCGGCATTCTGCTGATGGCCTTACTGATAATGTTGTAATCCACCTTAGCCTGTTCAAACGTTTCCTGAAGGAGTCGACCTGCCTGACCGCCAATCAAGTCAATAGCATCCTTGACAGACAAGGTATTTGTAATAACATCGGCAAGGCAGAACTGTCTTGATCCAAAGGCATGGATATCAACAAAGAACTTCATGATGCTGAGCAGACGCCTGACAAGCTGCAGGCGTGGATGATACGCCACGACATGAGCAAGAATTGGGTTGTCGGCATGCGCTGCGTACCACACATCTCTTTGGCAGTTGTACTGCGACCGGAGCTGTGCCCAATGAAGTGCTGCGAAGCTCTCACCGAGCGATCTGGTCAGATAGCGGTTTAGAGTGGCACAGTGTGTCTCAAGTGCTGTTTCTACAACATCACGTTGAAAGGCGGCTTCCATTTCCTCCAGTTGAGGCAGGTTGATGTAACTAGCCCTGAAGGTGGGTCCTGTGGGGTTGTTGGCATGCTCCACCATGCATTGGAGAGCAGTAAGTATATACGATTTCATGCTCAGTGGTGACATATTGAGTTCTGCACGCGACATCTCATTGAACAGGCTGCGTGCTGCTGCAAGACACCTCTTTGTCAGTAATGACCGTGCATCTGCTGGTGAGAGACCCTGGTCATGGTCCTGGTCGGCAATCACATTGTCAGTGGCGGTCGGAAACAGAACGGTATGCCAGCAGAGTGCAATGCAGGTCAGCAAGGAACTGAGCATAGCGCCCAGCACGGACAAGCGCGATGGACGCTTTCTCACCTCAAACGCCATGACAGGCCACGCAAGACCATGGGCATCATTTGGCATGCACGTGCGCAGAAACCCGTCAATGATCGAAGACTGCGCTTCGGCCTGGCCCAGCTGCTTGCCGTGGCTGGACAGTGATCCAAAGATGTATGATCCCCTCAGAATGCCAGGGCAGTAGACACAAGTGTGCAAGTGACAATTGGGACCCATTGAAATGATGGCTACTAGAGTGGACACATACATCTCCTCCAGCATGTGATACTCTGCCGCAGCGCCATTGCCACCGATCATGTCCCAAAATTCCTCACAAATAGGCCCATTGTTGCTAAAGAGTAGGCGATACACGCCTTCCAGATGGCCACCTGGTGCAAGATTGCTGTACAAATTCTGTATGTCAATTCGGTTGAACTTGAAATCTTCATTGAATGCCTTCCAAACTAGGCAGGCCTCCATGCGACAAAAATGGGAGCTGCTTCTGTCTTGTTGCGCCAATCGGTGCAATGTCTTCGGCAAGCCAGAGTGTTTCAGCGAGCTTTTGAGATCCTGATGTGGACCGGCAAAGATTTCATGTCGCACGATACAGGGCAAGACCACACACTCTGTTGTATTGATGGAGTTGGACAAGACAGAATGACTGTACTGCAATGGCACTAAAGGCCTGCATCTCTCGGAGAGCGTCACAGCCCACTTGTCACCAATTCCAGAGATGGCATCTTGAGCCGTTAGACAGTTAATGGTCGTCGCTATTTTCCAGGTGAAAAGGTCAAGAAAGGCACTCTCCTCCTCTATCGCTGCAAACAACTTGGCCATTTGCTGAGCGTCAGGAAATCCTTGTTGTCCTGCGATAGATCCTTGTCTGTGAGTTCGCTGAGCATACTCTCGAATTCGCGCTGCTGCCACTTCAATGGCAATGCTTTTCTTGGCCATTTCCTGGATGGACAATGTAGAGAGTGGAGTTGTGCCTAGCATTTCTCTTCTGAAATCACGTCTCACATTCATGCTGTCATCGCAGGCTGCATTCACGTGGTGCTCGAAGGCGTCGAGATTCGGAAGCCGGATTTGTCGTCGCCACATGTACGCCAGCTCATAGAACGCCTGTTCCAAGGGCATGTCCGGCTCTTTGCGCTTGGCCCTCCATGATGTCCCTGAAGGCAGGTGGCCCGGCGTGGATGTCTGAGTGATCGCGCTTTTCTGTTCACCAATCCATTTGCTGATGGCCTGCTCCATGCCGTGCTGCACACGAGATCTTGGGCAATTCAGGTCCTTCACCAGCTTGTCTTCAATCTTCGCAAGCAGTGCTGCCCCAGACTTTGCTGGCATGTAGCAGTGATCGAAGCGAAGAATGGAATATGAACCGTGAATACAGGTCAGCAGCAGATCAAAGTCGCAGCCGCCGACAGTCGAGAAAGTCTGCAGCATTAATCTCTGCACCAACCACTCACCACAGCCGTACTTTAACTGGACGATCTCGCTCGGCCGGTGAATCTCCTCGTGGTGCCTGAGGAGTCGGTCCAGTATCGTGTCGAGTGAAACGTCTCGTGCACTGTCGTCCGGAATGAGAGTGCGCAGAACCTTCAGCAGTGGATGAGGATTCGTACTGGTCAGAGAGGAAAGGACTAGGTTAGCAGCGACAACAAGCTTCACCTTGCCGGCACTGCCTTCAGGCACTGCATCAACTGGTTGCTTTGCGCCTTGTCCTTGACTGGACTTGCTGGACTGCAGACAGTGGAATGGCCAGTACTGGAACGCATAGTCCACCGTCTTCTTCCATCTCAACAACTGTGGCAGCAGTTTATCTGGCTCATAGCTGCCACTGCATAGTATCTTGTTCAGCTCAGACCACAGCTTCTCCACTAGAACACGGCCCAAGCGGTGAAGCAGGTCCATTGGCTGTAGTGCTGGATTCGTATCACCCACCAACTGATGGACTTCTTCTGCACACTCCTCCGGACCTATTAACTTCAGGAGAGCATTCGAGCCATGCAAGGCACTCAACAGTAACTGGCGGTCTTTGCGTATGTGGACATGGGTGAATGAGAAGAGATCTGGCGGGCCTTCCACTCCAAACGCCATCTGTTCGGTGTAGTTCAGTTGGACGAAGCGGGCAGCTACCTCAAGGGTGAGCCTCGGCTTCTTCCAGTCGAACTTGTACACCAAGCTGTCAACAACGCACAGCTCGAGGAATGCGTGCATATCCAGAAGAGGTCGGACTACAACACTCTTCATCATGCCTTCGTGAACAGCCTCCAGAGTTTCCCTCTCCGTAGACACTGCAGCGTTGACATGCGTGATAAATTCCTGAAAGAAAGGTGTCGTGTACAGGTGCCTGTTGCCGTGAAAAAGCCGCCCGTCGGTAGCCAAATCCACTCTCCGTGCAGGAACAAGCATCAGCAACTTCTCGACAAGGCATTTCTGCTCGACCAGCTGTAGAACATTGTGTAGGTTGTAGTCACCAAGGAGCGCCAACAGCAATGTTTGCATCAGGTCCTTTAGAGCTGCATCAGTTTCAACGAAAATCAGGTCCTCCAGGCTGACGTAGATGTCTTGCTTGATTATTTGTTTGGAGAACTTCTCTGCCCACTCACTTCCTTCTTCTATCAGCCAGGAAATCAATGCATTGGCAAGCCAAGCAAATATTCCTGGAACAGTCTCAATGACCCATTTCAGTGCCTTGAGGCGTACCTCAGAGTGTGATGGACTGCTCGCTGAAATCGGAGCAAACAGCGGTCGTACAGAGGCAGGAAGCATTGCCAGACGGGCATTACTCATACGAACATCGTGCAGCCTTCTGCAGAAGTGATCACAGAAGAGATCCACGTGCTTCTCCAACAGTGGTTTTAGCCGTGACACATGGGTCTGTCTGCCGGAAGGCTCCCAGCTGCCGGACCACTTTGTGAAGGAGAGGAATTCGGGGATAGAGATGGGACAGCAGCTGGATAGACTGTCCACGGAGACAAAGTAGGACTTCCAGCCGTTCAGCATGGCACCGCAGGCATCCTTGTGCAGGGGGTTCTTCAGAAGAACATGTAGCAGTATCACAAACAGTTTGGTTTGCTTGTTGCCGTTCCGGCGCAGCTGAGTGCAGTGATCGTCAATGAGTCTCTTCAGAGGACCAATTGCGGATTTCTGGGATGGCTGTGACACATCCACAGAGAATACTGTACACGCCATTGGTCCTCGGCTAAATTCCTCCATGGCTTGTCGGAGTTCAGAGAAATGCTGAAACTTGCTGAATATGTGTATTTCTGTCATTTCCGAAAGAGTTCTGCCAAGGCACCTCTCTCGGAGATCGCTGGATCTTGTCAGCCGTTGAACGTCGGATGATGTAGATTTCGTCAGAAGCATTACCTTCGCCGTTTTGTCTCTGGAACTCTCCGTTGTGCGCAGTGTGTTCTCCAGTGTAGCTCGAAGCGTGAACGAGTTCTGGCGGCTCTCGACGAAGAACTTATGATAGGCTGACGCCGGGGTAAGTAACTGGCAGGAAGATATGTAGGACTCAAGAGGCATGAGCTGAAAGTAGCTAGCCACAATTCTCCGTGTGGCAAGCCGCACAAAGTCACCAGCGGGCGCTTGCCCTCGGTCGTGCACTGAAAACCGACCATTACCGCTAGACTTAAGCAAGTTGAGGAAGTGAAGGAACAATGTACCACTGAACATGGAAGACCACTGCAATTGGTCGGCAGCAGCTGACGATGACATTCTGGGAGTTCCTTCCTCTATTACTACCTTCCCTGGTGCGGCAGTAGAGTCACTGCCAGCTCCAAAGAAGTAGTGTGCATTCATCTGGGTCGTAAAGAGTTCGCACTGCTTTTGCACGCTGCGCAGTAGCCGATCTGCATCAGTGTTCCTGAGGACATACTCCCAGCCTTGGCACGGGTGCAGGGTGTGCTTGGAAAACCGGCTTAGGAACGGTGTTCGCTCTCTCGTCGCGATCTCCCTGCTCAAGATGACAATGCACTGGAAATTTGGATGAATTTGGCACGGAAAAGTACCGTCTCCCATTGCTATGTTCGAAAATGCACAGCGCTTGCCCTTTTCCTGTAGCATCAGATAGTTCTTGTTGAAGAGCTCATACAGGTAGTCATGTAGCCTGGGGGAGTTGACAATCACAACTGTGCATGGCTGGTTGAGAAACTGACGCAGCTGAGCCAGGATACTTGCACACTGCACATCGTTTCCCTGCTTCATCTCGTCGTCCTGCTGAAAGACCAGGGTTTGGCCAGGTTTTCTGGATAGAACTCCCAGTTGATACAACATGTCCACAGTGTTGTAATCGCAGCCATAGTCATCAATGAAGAGTAGGTAGCGGGGTGCAACTGCACTGAGGTTTGTGACGTGCTCGGGTGCATTTTCAGGGTGCAGCTTCTTACGCAGCTGAAGTGCTATGTCGATAGGAGTGCGCAGGGAGGCAACATCAATTTCCCGCGGAAATGACGCAAGGCGGCTGTGAACCTCCTCAAAGAAGGCATTGGCTATGGCTTTGAACTCTTCTGGATGCCGGCCACCAAAGCTCTCTTCAAGCGCCTTCAGGAGGGAATCAGCCGTCATGTTGATCTCGTCGGATCCGGTCACCAGTTTGGAGCGCAGGAAGAAGCGGAACAGTGCGATCAGGTCACGCTGGTGGAACCATTTGGGAATCATTTGGCAAACTCGCCGGTAGCCATTACATATACCATGCAAAAACTGCTCCAGGGAAGGTGGACACAGCTCAGGCTGCAAGCACAGGCAGCCATAAGCCAAGCTGATCAAGTCATGCCCAGACTGTGATTTCCCACAGTCCTCTTGCCCAGACTCTCCTTGCCTGGACTCCACTTGCCCGGTCTCCTCCTGCCTGGACCGTCCTTGCCCTGCTGCACGCGAGCGGAACACCGTCAGCATGCGGTTAGTGTTGGCAGCATCAAACCAGTGGTTGGACATCGTCACGAATGAAACCTCGGGCTCGTCAAGGTACGGGTGAAGTACTTTCATCACCATGCGGTTCATTTTCACACTAAGCAGTCCGGCTTCATCGATGAATACAGTGACTCTGGTGCCTCTTCCTTTCAGAGCGGATGACACTGGCGTAGGCCGGGGCTTACGATAGTAGTTCATTCTGTCAATGGCACTTTTGAACAGCTTCTGAATCTGATCGGTGCTGGACTCGGGCGAGCACTGGTAAAAGAACGGATCAATCGCACCAAACTGCTGGCAAAACTTGGTGACAGACCCGTGCTCGCCGGACAAGTTCTGGCGCACAATCTGGTAGGAGAGAGTCTTCGATGAGCCCGGCTCACCGATAATGCCCATTGGAATTTCCTCTTGGATGCAGGCGATCATGCAGAATATGTTCTCCTTCAGCGCCGGTGTCAGAGCCACGCCATACGGAATGAGAAAGTTCTCCTTGGTCACCACCCTGTTAATCTCGTCCTCTAGCATAGCCTGCAGGGAGAGTTTGATGGCCTTAAACTTACGCTGCACGTGATTGGAAACGTAGACATCAAACTTGGCCCGGGATGCCCTACGATACTTGCGAGTCGGCTCCAGCGGCAATCTCACCAAGAACACCAAGGATATGGAGAGAAGGATGCATTTTTGAAGGACCTGGTTCGCATCAGAAATATCGTCGGGCTCCATACGATTTGTCTCGATGCTCCAGAAGTGCGGGATGAGCTTGAAGACACGCTGTACATCACGCTGGCTGACAAAACTCCGAGTGACATTGTCTCGACAGAAACAATAGGCATGAAACAGAAACTCGCTGAGAACACCCAGCATGCGATCAGAAAACTGAGCCCTGGCGTTGATGGTGTGTAGGCGTGGATCGGTCTTCAGGAAGTCAAACTTTCTCTCGGTGTATTCAAACAGCTCGTCTGGGCCAGTCAGGCTCTGGTAGATCCATCGATGATATTTCATCACGGTGGGTAGTTCTATTCTAACATTGTACATCTGGCCAAGCTCGCTGTCACACCTCTGTAATATGTCATCATCTTCAGTGGCGTTGGGCTCGAAAGCAAAATAGTTAGTGCTCCACGGCTCATTGACGTGGACTTGATCCTTTTTCTTGTACGGATTGAGCGCGGCAACAAAGAACAGCTGATCGCGGTGGGGAATAGCTTGGCCGTCAAATGTCCCATCAAGCATGATTTCCTTGAACAAGTGCATGTACCTAGATGTGTTGAACTCGTCGAAAAACACAACAACGGAGTGACCATGCGTGTTTTCAGCCAAATTCACCACATCATCAAGTAGAAACCGCCTGATGTCCTCCTTGACGAGACCAGGGTGCACAGGCATCTTTCGGAACAGATCCTTGGTTTTCGTTTCGAGCCAGCCTTCCAGCAGCCGTTTGCTACGAGCATCTGTCAGATTAGGATCCGAAAGCAGCTCAGAGAACTCATCGGACAGAGGCTCCAGTACTGTTAGCTTGTTGCACCAAGAACGAATCCCTTCCTGCATATGTCTCTTTGCCATGGATGCGTGTTCACGTCGCAAGAGGCTGAGGAAGTGGAGCCAGCTCTCAAAGAGGTGCTCCGTTCCAAAGTCATGCCAGTCACAACCTTCGCTGAATCCAAGATGTCCTTTCAGTCGATCAGGCAATGGTTGCCAGGCTGAGCCACGTCTCGGGTATTGGATGCGATTCAGCGTACTTAGTTCAGTCCAGAGCGGTCCAAAGATGATCTGCTTCAGCAGGTTCAACAGCCTGGTTTCCGCACAGTGGGAGAACTCCATGCTAGAGCTGTTAGCGGTGGCAAACGCAGACAGCATTGTATAAAACTTCAGCAAATAGGTCTTTCCAGCACCTGTTTCACTCTCCAGGATCAAAGACAAGCCGAGCTGCTGACGCTGCTTGATCAAGATCAGCTTGAAAGTGAAGTCCGCAGTCAGGACAAACTTGCTATCCGACACAAGGCGTTCAACATCTCTCTTCTCTATTTGGAATGCCCAGCTGAGTAGTCCAATCTGCTTCTCTCGCGAGACTGGAATATAGGTCCAGGATCGACTGCGTGTTCCATCATTACGACTGTGAAGCACCGGCAAGTTGGGCCTGGTCTGCTGGGTTGTGGTGGTGGCCATCAACGAGAAGGCATCACAAGCAAGAAACGTCTGCGAACATCCACGGAAGACACACCTCAGGTTGGGCGTGGCTAGGTACTTTGCTTCCAGGATGATTTGATGCATTACCTTCCAGGCCAAGTCCCTATAGGAGATGATGTCCTTACTTAGGTCAGTGGTATCAAGCATTGTTTTCCACTTTGCCGCAATGTACTTCAGGCAGAAGACTTCCTGAACGCGATTATCTCGTGGGAGACCATACGTTTGGAACAAGCGATCAAACAGATTGGAGCTTGGCTGCCCATTGACCCAGTCGTGGCAAAGCTCATTGATATTGCCATCAAAGACATCCGCCCCGCGCTCGTGTCGGAAGAACATGTCGAGCAGCCGCGCAAGCTTTTCCTGTTCAGTGGAGAGTATCATGTTCATATCAGTGAACTGCAGTGGCTTGTACACAGATGAAGTCATGAGAAATGGCAGCTTGCAATATACTGAGTAGTCAGTGTCACGGTCTGAGAAGCTGTCCTCACACATCTCTATGAACCACTTGAATTTCCTGCCTGAGTTTGGCTCAATGGCGACAACATGCCTGGTGTCGGTACTGCGCATAGCACCACACCACGCCAGCTCAAAGAAAACCCGGTCAACATGAGCTAGGTTGGCGTTGGACGGCAGGCGGAAGTGAATGCTGCCAGTACGCTGCTGAAGTCGCTCGTTGCCCTGCACTGCGACCCTCAGCACTTGACATATGTCGGCTGTGGGATCCACTTGAATCAGATCAATGACGACCGGCAGAGCACCATCCTCACGACGGCACATTTCATTTATCCAAGTCGTCTTTCCAACACCGGCTGGACCACCAACAACAATCAGCTCCAAACCCAGGGAAAACTTGCCTGCTTTGTCCAGGGCATTGTAGCAAGTGCGTAAATTGTCCACACTGCCTCTCGGAATGACTGCTTGCTCCAGCTCTATCAGTTTCGGCCAACAACTGTGGAAAGCACTATTGTAAGCCAGATAGAACACCTTGCTACTTGTGCAAGCATGCTGCTGATGCTGACGTGGCTGTGCTAAGAACTGCTGCAGCTCCAGCAGAGCGGACAGGCAGTCAGCCGTTAGCAGATCAATTCCGACCACAGCAAACGTGCCAGAGGAACTACCTACTGCATTGCTAAAGCTGCGAAGCTCTGCCTCGGTGGTGTGAGGGGAACAGAAGAGAAACTGAGCGCGGCAGGGTAAGTGGTCGCGGAAGCTGTGGCAAAACAGTGACACCAGCGCATCGGATCTGTCGTCAAAGGAGTGGCATCCTTCAACAGTGCACAGGTATTGCTGAACGACTGGTGCGAGTGCATGGATGCCATCTCTCGTCGGCCTCACAGAGTGCCTGTTTGTCACAAGTTGTAGCAGCCGCACCAGTTGGTCAAGAACGTCGTCGTCTTCTTTGGATCCAACTTGTTCCAATGCAGACAGTAAACCAGGCCGCGTCAACTGCTCGGGTTTTGATGAGATCAAATGCGACGCAGACAGCAGAATCCACAATAGTTGACTGGCATGTTGGCGGTGGTTGGATCTTCCATCTGTTGTCAACATCAGGACATCTTCCGACATGATCCCAATGTCGTAGTCAGAGAACAAGTGTAGTGTGGGACATTTCAACTTTGCGTCGGCGAGCAGCTCATACCAGACGCACAGCTTCTCGCACACTTCAGCCAGTCTTGTAGACAGGTTATCTTTGAGTAAGGGTAGTTGAATGCACTGCATCTGTCTGAGGTAGTTGAAACATCCGGATGCTTCTAACTTCTGTACTTTACCAAGGAGCTTCTCCAAAATGGCAATTGACTCTGACATCCCGTGGGCCAAGTTTTTCCACTGCTCAATATGGTACAGATATGGAAGACACACATGGAACTGGCGCATCTCAGACATACTCTGCCATTTGGGATCCTTGCCAGAGATATCCACTTGAAGCAAGCACCGATAGCCGTACGGTTGCCCGAGCTCGTGAAGTATTTCCACGATGGCCTGCGTATTGTCTCGAAGGCAGCAGGTCAGGATCTCTTTGGCGGTGTCGAATGCATTGCCGGCGAGTGTGTCCAGCAAGCGTTGAATAGTTCCCATGTTCTGTGCTGTGTCCAGGACCATACCACAGTCAAACACTTTGGTCTGAAATGATTGCAGAATCTGAGAAGCCTCGCCGGTAAAGAATGGCTTTATTGCATCTTCTACATCCAGGAGCGAGCTCATCAAAGCAGTGCGATGCGTGTCACCTTCAAGTCGGGAATTAACCAGCTGGAGCCTTGTCCGGACACTAGAGGTCTGGTCAGTTTTCCACAGCACGTCCTTGAAGAATGCAAACATTCCATTGCATATCCCACGGCGCACCAGGTTAAAGAATATGCGGTGATGTTCCTTGAATCCTGCTGTGAGCTTGTATGTGCCAATGAAGTTGGCATCCACTGAGCTGAGAGGTGCATCAAGTTTCGGCTTCATTTGCTTGACTTTCTCCCATGGATGTTTGACGTAGCTGTCAGCTAGGGGGCTCAGCTCAAGCGCTGTCAGAACGCCATCGATGCCCAACCTTGCCCAGGCAATGCAATGTAGCAATCTTTGCAGCCGCTCAATGCCTTCTTGCTTCGTTTGATGCGGTACAGAATTGGCAAGCACTGTGTTCGTCTCCTTGCTGAGAGTGAAAAGCGCCATGCCATCCCCGCCATGGGTTGCCTCATTTCTCGCTATGCTGTCAGCCAGGTTGCTAAGATGGATATATTCCGTGTTTGGCGAGAGAAGATGTTCCACGCTGTGGTAAATGTGAACAAGGCAGCCCCTGACGTTCTTGATCCACTCATAGTCAGTCAGGACGTAACCGACATCAGGAGACAGCGCGCTGCACAAGTTGCTATTTGCCACCGTGCACACTATGTATTCGTGAGCTGGGCAATGATGCTGGCCAGGACCAAT
This sequence comes from Sycon ciliatum, assembly GCF_964019385.1. Classification (NCBI taxonomy): domain Eukaryota; kingdom Metazoa; phylum Porifera; class Calcarea; order Leucosolenida; family Sycettidae; genus Sycon; species Sycon ciliatum. Next base: position 16,955,321 of record NC_088650.1, read on the forward strand.
CGGGTAGGACAGGTGGCGTGTGTATTCGCTATCCACTTGCTCCAGCAGCGCTTTGACCTCACACAGATGTGAGTCTTGCTCTGCAAAAGTGGACAGCAGTTCATCATGCCTGCGTTGCGCATTCGGCACTCGTCGCAATGCCAGCCACCTCAGCAGTATCAGCTTGCGCTGGCAGGACATGTCGATGTCATCAAAGTTCTCGATGGTGCGCACAATTGAGATATTTGTAGCAGTGCAAAGAGCTGTCATTTGGCCATGATGGGCATAGTAGTCGTCAAACTTCTTGCGAGTGTACTGACAGCTCTCCACACAAGTCACAATGCGACGCAGCGTGTCTGTGTAGTTCACAAACATCGCCATCGTGCCCGCCTGAGCGTGGCATGGCTGAAACTGTTCCGTTCCAAGGGCTTTCTGTACCTCTGAGCAGATGCGCAACAGCGCAAGAAGAGTGCCGGATGGCTCCTGGTGAAACTCTGGCTCGGAAAGCTGCAATATTTCCATCATAGTCGATGCCAGGCAGCCAGCAAGGATGGAGGTGCAAGTGGAAGTTGCCAGCGCCCGCTCGATTTCTTTCAGCTGTCTTTCCAGGTCATCATGCAAGTCTCTCACTTCATGTGCTTGTAGCGATTGACATGCTCCGTGCAGGCTGTTGCAGTAGGTTTTCCAGAAGAGCCTCATGGCACAGTGTTCAGACAAGAACAAACTGCTGCTGAAGTCAGACGACCTGCTCGCCTTCTGTACTTCCATCAAACAATTGTTTGCTGCCAGGATGAGGTGCGCTGCTGATTCTGTCGCTTGCAGTGATATCACGCGTCCACTGAGGTTCGCTCCCGGCTTGTGGCACTGGCGGAGGAACTCTGATTTCATGATAGCATTGACAGTGTACAGTGGATTGCTACCCAGTGAGGTATGCAGGGAGATTAGTATGTCCTCCAGCGATGCCTCCATCTGGCTGTCATAGCCCAACCGAGCAAGGCGATCGAATATGCTGGCCGCTTGCTCCCAGCTGGTGTAGAAGCTGTCGATTTGCTGTCCATTGACAATGGCCACAGCAATACAGGAGAACGCCCATTGCTGCTCAACGTCATCCGAGGCCAAACCATGTTCGATAACGGCATACGGATCCTCGTGGGATGAGATCTGGGACTTGTAGAACGTGTCGAAGACCAGTTGCTGGACTGTCCTTAATGCACTATCTCTCCGCTCGTGTGTGCTTCCGTCCACAGAGTCGAATATATTGTGGAGATTGGCCGGAGACACAGTCCTGTCGTGCATTTCAATGAGATACTTGAGCTGATCAGGAGGCAGGTAATGGGCCGCGTGGACTTCCGACTGAAGGGTTGCTTGAGAACTCTGGCTTGAAAACTGAGTGGCCACTAGTTTGATCATCCTCCTTATGTTCTCATCCTCCAGATTGCTATAACTAAGTAATGGCCATACCGCTTGGGCGGCTTCCAACATGCTCCACTCTGTGAGACTGGATGCTAGAAGTCCTTTGACGAGCCCCTCTACGGGCAGGCTGGGGTTGAGTTCGTCGTAGAAGCCGAGCCTAGCCTCGTTGCACACACTGTGGATCAGCGCTGGGGCAGGAACGTGCAAGTCACACCATCGCAGCTGCACCTCGTGCCAAGGTATACAGGTTGCCTTGGGATTGCCGGCATTGGCCGAGATGCACGCCTGCACGATCAGCAGGTACTGGAGAAGGAAGATGTTGGAACTGCAGCAGGTCATTGCCAGGTAGCCAGCTACAGTTGTGCTTTGTTGATGGCGACTGGTGGGAAGTGAGGCCACCAGTGCCATGATTAGACGGTTTCTGACGTCCAGGACGGTTGCTGCCAGATCCACTCTCACGGCACTAATGGCACACAGATTGCACGCATCCACGAGCAGTTTGAACTCATCGGACTTGACCAGCTGCTTGTAGTGGCGTCCGTTGTTTGGCAAATGCAGCAGTACACAGGCGCAGATATGAAGCACGCGCAGCCTGGCGTCGGCAGCACGTATTCCAGTGGCGTCTTGCCCGGTAACATGGCGCTCAACCACGGCAATGTGCTTGGTACAGACCTCTAGGAAGAGACGTGCCTCCTCGCACACCGCCCGCAGACTGACCTCAGTGTACAAGGTCCGCACGCGGCCTGCCATGGACTTCAGATACGAGTCGAGCCGAGTGAAATTTGTGGGCCTCAGGCGCTGCAGCAAGATGTTCCAGTTCTTGTCGATGTGCGCCAAATGGGACATGTGCACAACAGTCTCCTTTG